>NC_037677.1:55972647-56059864 GCF_003255815.1 Theropithecus gelada
GGAGGCGGAGCTTGCAGTGAGCTGAGATCCGGCCACTGCAAGCTCCGCCTCCTGGGTTCACGCCATTCTCCTGCCTCAGCCTCCTACAGGCGTCCACCACCTCGCCCGGCTAGTTTTTTCTATTTTTAGTAGAGACGGGGTTTCACAGTATTAGCCAGGATGGTCTCGATCTCCTGACCTCGTGATCCGCCCGTCTCGGCCTCCCAAAGTGCTGGGATTACAGGCTTGAGCCACCGCGCCCGGCCTACCCAACTAATTTTTAAAAAATTTTTTTAGAGATGGGATTCTCAGTATTTTGCCCAGGCTGGTCTTGAACTCCCAGCCTCAAGTGAGCATCCCACCTTAACCTCCCAAGTCACTGAAAGTCACTGAGATTAGAGGGCCCTATGCCCAGCTACTACTTTTTTTTTTTTTTCTTTTTTTTTTGAGACTGAGTCTCACTCTATTGCCTAGGCTAGAGTGCAGTGGCACAATCTTGGCTCACTGCAACCTCCACCTCCTGGGTTCAAGTGATTCTCCTGCCTCAGCCTCCTGAGTAGCTGGGATTACAGGCACCCACCACCACGCCCAGCTAGTTTTTGTATTCTTAGTAGAGACAGAGTTTCATCATGTTGGCCAGGCTGGTCTCGAACTTCTGACCTTAAGTGATCCACCTGCCTTGGCCTCCCAAAGTGCTAGGATTACAGGCATGAGCCACCGTGCCCAGCCCATACTTTTTTTTTTTAATTGAGATCTAAATAACAGAAGGGCATGCTAACAAGAGAATATTGATTGGCTTTACCCGTGAGACTCACAGTTAGCCCAGATCATAGATGTTCCTGGTCAGCTTGCGTCATGTGTCCTCAGTTGAGTTACTAATGATCCAAGAGTTTATTTCTCCAGAATGGTGTCCCACAAGACAATTGTTTAAGAGGTTGCAGAACACATTCAATGCAAACCAGGGCTTGTAGTGCTGGTGTCACAACTTTTAAACCTTACAAGACCCCAGTAAGTTATTGCAGATCGAGTTGCCACCTGTTTCTAGGATCACAGAAGGTCCCTATAGATCAATCTAGCCTACCCGTTTTACCAGTGAGGAAACCAAGCACCAGGAAAGGACTTGACCATGTTACCCGGTGAGCAAACAGCTGAGTTGACACTGGAAGCTGGGGGCTTGTTTGCCAGTCCATTGTTCACATTATACTCAAGACCATAGGCAGCAGACTGCCCAGGATGCCTCTCTTTCTCCTAGAATCTGTACAAGGAAAGTAAAGATTAAGACACATTTCAGTATCATTTGTTAGGTTCTAGATACCTGAGAGTAACATTGTGGTTTTTCCCTAATGCAGGTAAACAAAGCAAACATCAGTTTCTTGAGGAAACTGGTTCAAAACGGCCCCGAGGTTCACCCAGGAGCAAACTTCATTCAGCAGAGACATACACAGATGAAAAGGTAATCTTTTCCCAATCTAGTTGGATTTAACTACCTTTTCATGGCAAAGTTCACTGTGGTCACACTCAGTCACAGAATGCAATCCAGAATACAGTTTGTGTGACATTTTGGCATGTGGAAAATATCTGTTTAAATTTCCGTGAGCCGAGGTATGTCATTTGCTCTGTTCAGTCATTGAATATACATGAAATTCTCCTTTGTTCGCAGGCTTATAATGTTATTGGATCCAGGAGGACAAAATACCATGGATACTGAAGTCTAAAGCGGATCATTATGGCTGGGCTTGGTGGCTCACACCTGTAATCCCAGCACTTTGGGAGGCTGTGGTCAGATCACTTGAGGCCAGGACTTCAAGACCAGCCTGGCCAACATGGCGAAACCCCTTTTCTACTTAAAATACAAAAATTAGCCAGGCGTGGTGGCGCACGTATGTAGTCCCAGCTACTCAGGAGGCTGAGGCACAAGAATCGCTTGAACCCAGGAGGCAGAGGTTGCAGTGAGCTGAGATCACACCACTGCACTCCAGCCTGGGCAACAGAGCAAGACTCTGTCTCAGAAATACAGTAAATATATAAAGTGGATCATTGCCTGTGTCACCTAGGCTCTCAGGGCTTTTAGCATTTCTAAAATTAGGATATATCTTTTTTCTTTTTTCAAGACAGAGTCTTGCTCTGTCACCCAGGCTGGAGTGCAGTGGCGTAATCTCAACTCACTGCAGCTTCTGCCTCCTGGGTTCAAGCAATTCTCCTGCCTCAGTATCCCGGGTGACTGGGATTACAGGCACCTGCCACTGCACCTGGCTAATTTTTGTATTTTTGGTAGAAACGGGGTTTCACCATGTTGGCCAGGCTGGTCTCGAACTCCTGACCTTGTGATCCACCTGCCTCAGCCTCCCAAAGTGCTGGGATTACAGGCATGAGCCACCGCACCCTGCTGGATATACCTTAAGATCAATTTATCATAGCTTTTTGTTTTTGTTTTTGTTTTTGTTTTTGTTTTTTGATGAGGTCTTACTCTGTCACTCAGGCTGGAGTGCAATGGCACAATCATGGCTCACTGCAGTCTCCACCTCCTGTGCTCAGGTGATTCTCCCACCTTAGCCTCCCAACTAGATGAGATTACAGGCACACACACCCCACCACGCTTGGCTAATTTTTGTATTTTTTGTAGAGACGAGGTCTCACCATATTGCCCAGTCTGGTATCTATCTCTTGGGATCAAGCAGTCCACCCATCTCAGCCCCCCAAAGTGCTGAGATTACAAAAGTGAGTCACCTCACCCACCCTGTCATAGTTTAATAGGGAGCTTTTTTCTTGGCATGTAAAACTACGTGACATTAAAACGGAGGCGTCTTAGGTTTGATGAAATAACATGTTAAACATTGAATCCTGATCTAAAGAGGGAGAAACTTGGTGAGAGAGCTTTGTTTTCACAGATCATGTTTATTGTTGCACATTCAGGTTTTTGAAATATGGAAATCGAGAAAAAATGGCTCAAGAGCTCAAGTATGGTGACATCGTAGAGAGGCACCTCATTGATGGAGATGTGGTGCTATTCAACCGGCAGCCCTCACTGCACAAATTGAGCATTATGGCTCATCTGGTGAGTAGGACTGCTTTTTTAATTTTCCAGCATGTAGAAATTTGCCATGACTGTTCAGTGCTAAACTCTGGACTTCTAAAATTAAAATTGCCTGTTATCTCAAGTTTTCATAACTTTTTTTTTTTTTTTTGAGACAGAGTCTTGCTCTGTCACCCAGGCTGGAGTGCAGTGACACAATCACAGCTCACTGCAACCTTGGCCTCCCAGGCCCAAGCAAGCCTCCCACGTCAGCCTCCAAAGTAGCTGGGACCACGGACATGTGCCACCAAACCTGGCTAATTTTTTTTTTTTTTTTTTTTTTTTTTTTGGGGTTGAGACGGGGGTCTCACTATTTTGCCCAAGCTAGTCTGGAACTCCTGGGCTCAAGTGATCCTCCCTCAGCCTCCCAAAGTTCTGGGATTATAGGCGTGAGCAGCCCCCACACCTGGCCCAAGCTTTTACAACTATTGGTCTCCCTTTTCTCTCACATTTTAGTTTGAGTGAAACTTTTTAATTTCAAGCTTCCTTTTAGTAAGCTTTAATTTTTTTGTATTAAATTTTTAATCTTTGCAATGTAATATTCATACAAAACACTAAGAGAGGATTTAATTGAAAGTGACTAGCATGATTTCACAAAAACATACACATGTATATGTGTTGTGTGCACAAACTTATACAAAATAGGTATGGCAGAAAATGGACTTTTTTTTTTTTTTGGAGACAGTCTCACTCTGTTGCCCAGGCTAGAGTGCGGTGGCACAATCTGGCTCATTGCAGCTTTTACTGCCTCGGCCCAAGGGATCCTCCCACCTCAGCCTTCTGTAGCTAGGACTACAGGCATGTGCCATGATGGCCAGCTCTTCTTTTTGAGACAGAGTCTCACTCTGTTGCGCAGGCAAGATGTGCAGTGGTGCAATCTTGGCTCACAGTAGCCTCTGCCTTCTGGGTTCGAGTGAGTCTCCTGCCTCAGCCTCCCAAGTAGCTGGGGTTACAGGTGCATGCTACCACGCTCCGCTAATTTTTGTATTTTTAATAGAGGCAGGATTTCACCATGTTGGCCTGGCTGGTCTCAAACTCCTGACCTCAGGTGATTCCCCCACCTGGGCCTCCCAAAGTGCTGGGATTACAAACATGAGCCACCGTGCTCAGCCCTTTTTTTTTTTTTTTTTTTTTTTTTTTTTAAAAGTAGAGGTGAGGTCTTGGTGTATTGCCCAGACAGGCTGCAATCTCCTTTGCTCAATGGATCCTCCCAGAGTGCTGGGATTATAGGTATGACCCACTGTGCCCAGCCGGAAAATTGACTTTTAATTAACTTTGCATATTAACTAAGCAACTAAAATGCTTAAAAGATTTTTTCTTTACAGCAGTCCTCCAACTAAGACCTTAAACCATATTTTTTTGGTGATTTAGTTTTGCGACAGCAGCAGTCCCTTTTTCTGGAGATTTAAAATGGAAATGAGACACAGCTTTAATTTGTTCAATATTCATAGATTCTCCTATCTGTAAAGCTGTTAATCCATGAGACTTTGAAAACTGTTTAAGCAGCCTCTTATGGTAATATTGTTTTCTAGATTCATTTTGGGATAGTCTGGACACATTATATCAGTCTGTTTACCTAACAGTAGAAATAACTAAGAAGTAGTTTGTGATTATGGGATTATGATTGTGAGTATGTAGAGCGTTAACTAAAGCCTTCTCTTTCTGGAATGTTTTGCTTGGCTTTGGAACATTACAAAATGTAATTATTAGCTTTTTTTGACTGGCAATGGCACACAGCTGTACCCCCAGCTACTCAGGAGGCTGAGGCAGGAGGATCGCATGAGCCTGGGAGTTCAAGGCTACAGTGTGCTATGATCACACCTATAAATAGCCACTGCACTCCAGCCTGGGCAACATAATGAGACCCTGTCTCCAAAAAAAAAGTAGAAATTTTTTTTGTTTGAAAATTTTGAGGCCAGGTGCGGTGGCTCATGCCTGTAATCCCAGCACTCTGGGAGGCCAAGGCGGGTGGATCACTTGAGGTCAGGAGTTTGAGACCAACCTGGACAACATGATGAAACCCCATCTTTACTAAAATACAAAAAATTAGCCAAGTGTGGTGGCACGTGCCTGTAATCCCAGCTACTCGGGAGGCTGAGGCAGGAGAATCGCTTGAATCCGGGAGACAGAGGTTGCAGTGAGCCGACATTGCGCCATTATATTCCAGCCTGGGTGACAGAACAAAACTGCATCTCAAAAAGAAAGAAAAAGAAAAGTTTCAAATGTACACTAAAGTAGAGAGAATGATCTAATGAACTTACACATTCCCATCCTCTATATGCAATAATTTTCAAGATTTAGCCACACTTGTTTTGTCTTTCCCATTTCTCTTCAATGAACCCACATGTGTGTCAGTTTTCAATATGTATTCAGTTTACGTTTGTAAGAAAAACTTACATAACCACGGTGCTGTAATCATACCTAACAAAACTAACAGTCATCTCTTGGCATTGCCAGGTCCATACCTGGTTCATATTCAGATTTCTCCGTTTGTCTCAAAAATGTTTTTTTGTGGTTTGAGTCAAGATGCAAGCAATGAATTCATTCTAATTAATTCATTTATCATCATTGCCTGTGTTATTTTATTGGGCTACAAAATGGAAGCCCACTTTTTGAATCTATCATTCATTTCACATTTATTATCTAGAATTCTTGTAATGGAAAATACCCCCTTGTTAATTAGGTCTGTTTGCTTGCCCAGAGGTGCAGCTCTTAAAGCAAAAGCAGTGTAAATGGTTAAGTCTTTTTCCTTTATTGTCATTTTGGGTAGTAAGAACTTAGTGCTCTCCTGTGTTTGTGTGCTTAGGAAAAAAAATTTTTTTTTAAAAAAGGACTGGGCACGGTGGCTCATGCCTGTAATCCCAGCACTTTGGGAGGCCAAGGTGGGTGGATCATGAGGTCAGGAGTTCTAGACCAACAGTGAAACCTCATCTCTACTAAAATACAAAAATTAGCCAGGCGTGGTAGTACTCGCCTGTAATCTCAGCTACTCAGGAGACTGAGGCAGGAGAATCGCTTGAACCCAGGAGACAGAGGTTGCAGTGAGCCGAGATCGTGCCATTGCGCTCCAGCCAGGGCAATAGAGTGAGACTCTGTCTCAAATAAAAAAGGGGGTTAGTGCTCAGTAACTTCCAACAAGGTTGGTTGGGGTTTTTTGTTTGTTTTGACTTTCTCTTTTTTCAGTGTCATTATAAACACATGGGTTTTTATTTAGTTAGTGTATTTTAATCAACTTCTGTTAATCTTTTTGATACTTGAAACCATGACATCCTTGGCCAGTAGAAGCCTTCACATTGGTACCTTTGTTGAAATTCACTGCTTTGGTTCAATCTAATAAAGCTTCTCGAATGAGTCTTCTTT
The DNA here is from genome assembly GCF_003255815.1 of Theropithecus gelada. NCBI lineage: Eukaryota > Metazoa > Chordata > Mammalia > Primates > Cercopithecidae > Theropithecus > Theropithecus gelada. The sequence continues at coordinate 55,979,060 of NC_037677.1, forward strand.
TTGTTCTTCTTTTTTTGAGATGGAGTCTCGCTCTATCACCCAGGCTGGGGTGCAATGGCACGATCTTGGCTCACTGCAACCTCCACCTCCTGGGTTCAAGCAGTTCTCCTGCCTCAGCCTCCCGAGTAACCAGGATTACGGGCGTGTGCCACCACGCCTGGCTAATTTTTGTATTTTTAGTAGAGACGGGGTTTCACCATGTTGGCCAGGCTGGGAATAAGTCATAAATGATATATATCACTCAACAGAACATACTGGGAATCTACTTTCTTAAGCCAGTGCCAAGTTTTCCAGGAAATCATTTTTAATGTTTCAAAACGAGGAGCTTTTGGATAAATGCCTAAGTCCTCTTCCTGTTTTGTTTTGTTTTGTTGTGTTGTGTTGTGTTTTGTGTTCCATAGGCCAGGGTCAAGCCCCACCGGACCTTCAGATTTAATGAGTGTGTCTGTACACCCTACAATGCTGACTTTGATGGTGACGAAATGAACCTTCATCTTCCTCAAACAGAAGAAGCTAAAGCAGAGGCCCTTGTTCTGATGGGGGTATGTAGGGTGGCACAGCCCAGCTTTTGCATAACAGCTCCTTGAAAGGAGGCAAAGGGAAACTTATGTGAAAACACCACCACAACTAACAATGCCAAAGAAGTCAGGCTCTTTCTGTTCTTAAACCGACCACTAACTGCCTATATATCTCTCTTTTTATTGGTTTCTTTTGAGCCTTTGAAGAATCTCTCTTGGAAATTATAGTGTATACATGAGTTAGGGTCTGTAACAGATGTGTTGAGGGGATTTTCTGGCCTATAAATATGGATTCTGGGGAGAAAATGTATACATGAGGGCCAGTTATGACAAGGTACGAAAAGAATATATGAATATCCATGTTGGATGTAACCAGGGAAGAAGACGTCCTACCTAAGTAAATTTTCCAGTAGCTGAAGATTCTTTAAGCACCGATACATTTCATTGAACATTTTGAACGGAAACCTTCCTAAAGTGTATTACATGCTTCATCTTCTTAAAGGATGCAGTATTATATGTAATGATAATAACTCTTACCACCATTTTATTTTACACATGCGTAAGGAGTGCCCAGTAGGTGCTTCAGGAGACTGGTGATAGTGAGGCACATGCCTGCTGTTAAGGAGCTTACAGTTGGGCTTTCAGTGTTGGCACAGGCCAGGCGCGGTGGCTCAGGCCTGTAATCCCAGCACTTTGGGAAGCCTAGACAGGTGGTTCACTTGAACTCTGGAGTTCAAGACCAGCCCAGACAACATGGCGAAACTCCATCTCTACAAAAACTACAAAAGTTAGCCAGGTGTGGTGGTGCACACCTGTAGTCCCAGCTACTTGGGAAGCTAAGGTGGGAGGATTGCTTGGGCCCAGGAGGTTGAGGCTGCAGTGAGCTGTGATTGCACCACTGCAGTTCAGCCTGGGCAACAGAGCAAGAGCCTGTCTCAAAAGAAAAAAAAAAAAAAAACCTGTTGGCACCACATGTACTATTCACTCCTGACCCAGCAATAACACAGTGGGACGTGGCACCTGCTGTGTAGGATTCTGCCCTCCTGAACTTCATGATCCCCAGCTAATGAGTATTTAAGAGCTTTAGGCTTTCTTTTTTCAGTATTCCAGCTTCCTATATTAGGAAGTGGTAAGTCTTACAGTTGTAAGTGTCCCTACCTCCAAAAACACTTAACCATTTCTGATGTGATGCTTTTAAACCTGTTTTGGTTTAGGCTTTTAGTATCACATGTGTGGTTTTGGGGTTTTAAGTTGTCTGTATGTTTAGATTTATTTTCTTTATTTTTTCTTTATTTATTATTTTGAGACAGAGTTTTACCCTTGTTGCCCAGGCTGGAGTACAATGGCGTGATCTCGGCTCACCACAACCTCCACCTTCCATGTTCAAGTGATTCTGCTACCTCAGCCTCCCGAGTAGCTGGGATTACAGACATCTGCCACCACGCCTGGCTAATTCTGTTTTTTTTTTTTTTTTTGAGGCGGAGTCTCGCTTTGTCGCCCAGGCTGGAGTGCAGTGGCCGGATCTCGGCTCACTACAAGCTCCGCCTCCTAGGTTCACACCATTCTCCTGCCTCAGCCTCCCGAGTAGCTGGGACTACAGCGCCCGCCACCTCGCCCGGCTAGTTTTTTGTATTTTTCAGTAGAGACGGGGTTTCACCGGGTTAGCCAGGATGGTCTCGATCTCCTGACCTCATGATCCGCCCATCTCGGCCTCCCAAAATGCTGGAATTACAGGCTTGAGCCACCGCGCCCGGCCTAATTCTGTATTTTTAGGAGAGACGGGGTTTCACCACATTTGCCAGGCTGGTCTGGAACTCCCAACCTCAGGCGATCGGCCCACCTCGGCCTCCCAAAGTTCTGGAATTAAAGGCGTGAGCCACTGCGTCTGGCCTTAGATTTATTTTATATAATGAGCATATATTATTTTTGTTACAAAAAGTAATGTTTAGAATGCTGCTAGGAATAATAGCCATCAGCTTGCAACCAACCATTTAGACTTCGCTCTTGACTCTGCCATTGAGGATCCGTACTGTGGACATTGTGTTATAACTACATATTTCATTGGTTACAGATGGCAATAATAAAACAAAGTCTCCAAGGATTTGGGGGTAGAAGAATCCTTAGTTACCATGTGGACAAGTTTCCTCAATTTCCAGTGAGGAAATGCCTATTGTTCTGATTTAGGGTGCTGTTCTTAATGGAGTTCATAGGGCTCTAATTTGGATGTGGCCCCAAATTACCCAGGAGACTTTCTCAAAATTCACAAATCTCAGCCCCTTGCACTCTGCTTCTACCCCTAAACTACCTGTATCCCACTCAGAGAGAGTCTCTAAACCAGGAGTAAGAGCAGTCAGGCAGTGTGCAATAAAGAGGCACATCTGGCTGAACAGCTGTCTCCCACTCTGCTTGAAGGGTCCCTGCTTTGGATAGTGGCTCAGAAGTAGGTGGTAATAGGCGTTTGTCTGAGAGGACCCTGCTTTCTGGATGAAAAGGCCCAGAAAACCCACAAACATGTGCATTTTCATATCAAGATTAGAGCAAATGTACTCTGATACACACAGAGCCTTCTTTACATAAGTTAATTATGTTTTACTACGCAACACCCTTTTTTGCCCAACATAGGCCCTCATTAAATGTTTAATTAAATTCTGTTATTGGATTGATTGTTATTAGAATTTAATGTTTTAACCAAGGGACATTTAACAGTTCTGTCGTTATTGTGGACAAGTGTGAAATTGGTTGACTTCAGAGGTAACAATGCTCCTCATCATTCACAGAAATGAATTTTCTTTGGAGAAGTGCATTTAGTAATAACAATAGGGCTGGGTGCAGTAGCTTATGCCTGTAATACCGGCACTTTGGGAGGCCAAGGCAGGAGGATCAGTTGAGCCCAGGAGTTCGAGACCAGTCTGGGCAACAAAGTAAGACCCCGTCTCCACAAAAAAATGCAAAAGCTTAGCTGGGCATGATGATGTGGGCCTGTAGTCCCAGCTATTTGGGAGGCTGAGCTGGGAGGATTGCTTGAGCCCCACGAGGTTGAGGCTGCAGTGACCTATATTTACACCACTGCACTCTAGCCTGGGCTATAGGCAAGAATCTGTCTCAAAAACAAACAACAATAAAATCTTCTTACATGGGTAGAGTTTTTCATAGAATTCTGAAATAACTTCAGTTAGTATTTCATTTTGGTGTTGGTGGGAACCTCCTAGGTCAATCTTGCTGGTATTTTTTTCTCTTCCTTTGACAGATAAAGGAACTGGGAGTTAGTGACAAAGCTGGGATTCAGACCCCTGGCTTTCATTTCTCAGCCTCATCCTTCTGCTACTCTGTATTTGTTCATAACTATTCAAAAACCTTGCGATTCAGGCTTTGGGCTGCATCATCCGTCCAAGAACAGCTAACTGACTGCGCTTACTTTTCCCACAGACTAAAGCAAATCTTGTAACCCCGAGGAATGGGGAACCACTGATTGCTGCTATTCAGGATTTTCTAACAGGTGGGTTGGTGAAGTTCACTTGAAAGGAGACTTCTGACTGGAACACAGTGTTCTTCGTTCATAGTGATTCATGTGATGACTTGAAAAGCTATTTAATCGCCTGTGTTTAATTTGGATTTTTGTTTACTAAGTTTGATCATGAACCTCCTTGTGTGTTTTTTTTTTTAATTGGTTGGTTATTCATTAATTCAGCAAGTCTTTGGTGAGCTCCTCTCATGGACTGGGCATTTTCTAAACCTAGTGTCTGGCTTAGAGTCTGTCCCCTTTGCCTGGGAATACAGCAGTGAACAAAACAAAGTCATGTTCCTGTGGAGGTAGATCCTAGTTGAAGGAGAAAGCCAGTAAGCGGCTGTTTGTTTTAATTCATGCTGTTGGTCATGGTTCAAGTTTATTTTAAAATTGAAACCTTGCAATATTCTCACAATTTCATTCCTTTTCTTTGTTTTGTGTTGGTCCCTAATGCTTAGGTGCCTATCTCCTCACTCTCAAGGACACTTTCTTTGATCGAGCCAAGGCTTGCCAAATCATTGCTTCAATACTGGTTGGCAAGGATGAGAAAATTAAAGTTCGCCTCCCACCGCCTACGATCCTAAAGGTGTGTGCGGGAGCTGTGTGTCAGTGCACAGGTGTGTGTATGTGTTCGTGTGGGTAGACTGGTGAAGTGAGTGGAACTGTGTTGGTGCCAGGCTCGAGTGCAGTCCCTGGGCCGTCTGGCTTTGTCTACTGAAGGGGGATTGAGACCAGGCTCAGCCCACTGACTCTCAGGCTTCCTCCCATCCCTCAGCCTGTCACCCTGTGGACCGGAAAGCAGATCTTCAGTGTCATCCTCAGGCCTAGCGATGACAATCCAGTGAGGGCCAACCTGCGAACCAAGGGCAAGCAGTACTGTGGCAAAGGGGAAGATCTCTGTGCCAATGATTCCTGTGAGTGGATGGAACTCGGGTGGGGAGGAGGAAGGACGGGACAGAAAAGCAAGTGGCTGGTTGTCAGTTTTGCTGGTACCTTCACTTAGCAAGCAAATTCAGTGTTTCTCTAAGCCTTAGGTGGAAAGTTTATTCTTCAGGAAAACGTAGCTGGTATTTCTTCTCTCAGATGTAATTCCCCATTTCTCTTAAAAGTAGAGATCATGTAGACACGTGACACAATAGTTAGAATGTTCTCTCTAAATGTGTTTTGTCTTAAGTGACTAGTTTTTGTCACTTAGTACAGTTTGTCTTTATTTTGTCATCTTTTTTTTTTTTTGGTCATCAACAAGGATTTTATTATTTAAGGCTTTTTTTTTTTTTTTTTTTTTTTTTTTTTTGAGAGAGAGCCTCGTTCTGTCTCCCAGGCTGGAATGCAGTGGCGCAATCTGAACTGACTGCAACTTCCGCCTACTGGGTTCAAGCGATCCTCCTGCCTCAGCCTCCCATGTAGCTTGGATTACAGGCACCCACCAACATGCCTGGCTTATTTTTGTGTTTTTAGTAGAGACAGGGTTTCACCATGTTGGCCAGGCTGGTCTTGAACTCCTGACCTCAAGTGATCTACCTTGCCCTCCCAAAGTCCTGGGATTATAGGCATGAACCACTGCACCCAGCCTGGATTGATTTTTTTTTTTTTTTTTTTTTTTTAAGACGAACAGGTTCTCCCTATGTTGTCCAGGTTGGTCTCGAACTCCTAGGCTCAAGCAATCCTCCCACCTCAGCCTCCCAAAGTGCTGGGATTACAGTTGTGAGCCAGCACACCCAGCCAGGGAAAGAATTTACATGCAGGTCATCTGAGTCCGTCTAAACCAGTTCAACCCGAAGTGCAGTCCACAGAGCACTGCTGTTTAGCCAGCATCCATTGAGTTACTTTCTGACGTGAGCACGTTAGCTCACCCAGACCACTACCAAGCAGTTCCCCAGCAGCCTAGTTTGAGTAGCACTGATGTAGAATGGGCTTTGCTAGCGAGACCTCGGGACTAGAAATGGAACTCCAGGACTCTACTAAAGAACTGAATTGCAGATTCTTCTGAAGGTCAGGATTTCTGCTGTCTTCTAATGAAGAGCAAATGTTTTGAAGGGCACTGATACTCCTCAGGCTTATTTCTTTGGAAATATGCTCTCTGATCTTTAAAATACTTCAGCTTCTTGTTTTAGACTATATTTTGTTTCTTTTTGGATATGAATTTCATTTTGTTGTTGTATAGGCTGTACATGATGGTACCTTTGTTCATTTTTAATATATGAGTAACAAATTGTTTACAGTTTATAGAGCACTTCACTGTATGTTATCTCATCTGATGCTCAAAATATCCCATAACATAAAGATAACAAGTGCCTGATACTGTTACCCACAGTTCACATGAGGAGAGTGAGGGTCAACTGGTATATTTCAGGGTTAGGACTACACACTAACTGGAGTTTTTTGTTTGTTTGTTTTTGTTTTTTTTTTTTTGAGACAGAGTCTCGCTCTGTCGCCCAGGCTGGAGTGCAGTGGCCGGATCTCAGCTCACTGCAAGCTCCGCCTCCCGGGTTCACGCCATTCTCCCGCCTCAGCCTCCCGAGTAGCTGGGACTACAGGCATCCACCACCTCGCCCGGCTAGTTTTTTGTATTTTTTAGTAGAGATGCGGTTTCACCGTGTTAGCCATAATGGTCTCGATCTCCTGACCTCGTGATCCGCCCGTCTTGGCCTCCCAAAGTGCTGAGATTACAGGCTTGAGCCACCGCGCCCGGCCTTGGAGTTTTTATATTTTTCAAAAATTCCCAGGTTTTCCTTCAGCCGCCACCCCCCCCCAAAAAAAAAGAAAAAAAAAACTTTGAGAAGAATTTCTATTTGTTTTGCTTTAACTGTCAGTATGGGAACATATTTTCTCAATTGTCTCAAATTCATTTTGGAATTAAAGCAAAGTAATAAATAATTGTTTGTCTAAATATATAATCATTCTTCCAGATGTTACAATTCAGAACAGTGAGTTGATGAGTGGCAGCATGGACAAAGGAACCCTAGGGTCAGGATCCAAGAACAATATTTTTTACATTTTGCTGCGAGACTGGGGACAGAATGAAGCTGCGGATGCCATGTCACGGCTCGCCAGGCTGGCTCCTGTCTACCTGTGTGAGTATCTCAGCATCCTCCTTTTAGTTAAAGCTGTAATTGTTACAGTCTTAAGGGTTTATGTTATTTTGTTCTTTTATTGCCATTTCATCCCCACCACACATATACACACAGAAAAAGATACTTGTTCCAGGCTAAATCATGTGTGCTGTTATTAACGAAATTAACTCTACTGAATAGTTTCACAACAGATTTGAATTTGCTTTTCAGTTCTCTTCTCAAAACCAGCAGTAACTCCCTACCGTCTTCCAGACAGGGTTAGGTTATAAAACATCCTTAATGGGCTGCTTCCAAGATACCTGTGGAAGCACTAGAACACTTGGGGCTGTCCATGATTCAGTTCTCCAGAATTACTCAGTGTTTGCCTACTGTGCTTTCACTGCTCTATTTTGTTTGTTTGTTTGCTCATGCTTTGAGTGTGCCATGTGTCAAGTGATGTTTGCATGCCCCAGAAATCTGTATTCCACTGTTACACTTGCCTGGGTATACAATTTTAGATTGAAAATTATTTTCCCTCAGAATTTTGAAGGTACTGCTCTACTTTCTTCCTGTTTTCAGAGTTGTTGTTAATGGGTATTGTCAATCTTATTCTCCAGTTTTTGTATTTGATTTTTTTTTTTTTTTTTTTTAAGATAGGGTCTTGTCGGCCGGGCGCGGTGGCTCAAGCCTGTAATCCCAGCACTTTGGGGGGCCGAGACGGGCGGATCACAAGGTCAGGAGATCTAGACCATCCTGGCTAACACGGTGAAACCCTGTCTCTACTAAACACATACAAAAAACTAGCCGGGCGAGGTGGCGGGCGCCTGTAGTCCCAGCTACTCGGGAGGCTGAGGCAGGAGAATGGCGGGAACCCGGGAGGCGGAGCTTGCAGTGAGCTGAGACCCGGCCACAGCACTCCAGCCTGGGTGACAGAGCAAGACTCCGTCTCAAAAAAAAAAAAAAAAAAAAAAAGATAGGGTCTTGCTCTGTCACTCAGGCTGGAGTGCAGTAGTGTGATCTTGGCTCTCTGCAGCCTCTGGCGCAGCTGGAACTACAGGCACGTGCCACCATGCCCAACTAAGTTTTGTAGAAATGAAGTCTTACTATGTTGCCCAGGCTGGTCTTGAACTCCTGGGCTCAAGTGATCCACCTGCCTCCGCCTCCCAAAGTACTAGGCTTACAGGCATAAGCCACCATACCTGGCCCTTGAATTGTTTTTTTCATTCTAGAAACTTTCAGAATCCTCTCTTCTCACTCTGAAAGTTCACAACAATGTACCTTTGATGTGGGTCTTTTTTCATTCATTGTGCTAAGCACCCAGTAATCTCTTTTAATCTGCAACTGTGTGTCCTTCCATTCTGGAAATTTTCTTACGTTATTTATTTAATAATTTTCTCTCTTTTACTTTCTCTGTTCTTTCTTTTTGGAATTTCTGTTAATTACATATTAGAACTCCTAGATTAATTATCTAATTATCTTCTGTTTGCCATTTCTTTATTCTAGATTCACTTTATCTTTTAATACTTCCATTGATTTTTAAAATTTTATCACTATTATGTATTTAATTTCCAATACTATTTTTCAGTATTCCTCTTCACAGGCAGTGTTTTGTTTTGTTTCTTTTTTTTTTTTTTTTTTTTTTTTGAGGCGGAGTCTTCACTCTGTCGCCAGGCTGGAGTGCAGTGGCACCATCTCGGCTCACTGCAAGCTCCGCCTCCCGGGTTCGCGCCATTCTCCTGCCTCAGCCTCCGGAGTAGCTGGGACTACAGGCGCCCGCCACCGCGCCCGGCTAATTTTTTGTATTTTAGTAGAGACGGGGTTTCACCGTGTTAGCCAGGATGGTCTCGATCTCCTGACCTCGTGATCCGCCCGCCTCGGCCTCCCAAAGTGCAGGGATTACAGGCATGAGCCACCGCGCCCGGCCTTTTTTTTTTTGAGACGGAGTCTTGCTCGGTCACCAGGCTGGAGTGCTGTGACGCGATCTCGGCTCGCTGCAACCTCCGCCTCTCGGGTTCAAGTGATTCTCCTGCCTCAGCCTCCCGAGTACCTGGGACTACAGGTGCCTACCACCATACCCGGCTAATTTTTGTGTTTTTAGTAGAGACGGGGTTTCACCGTGTTGGCCAGGCTGGTCTCGAACTCCTGACCTCAGGTAATCCACCCACCTCAGCCTCCTAGAGTGCTAGGATTACAGGCATGAGCCGCTGCGCCCGGCCTGTTTTGTTTTTAAAGCTTTCTTGTTTTGATACCTGAATGTATCTTCTCTGATCACACTGAGATAATAATCATAGTTTTATTATATTGGCTTCCTGAATTTTCTGTGTCCTTTTAGTTTCCTTTTCCTGAGCAAAGAAGACAAAAGAAGTCTTTTGTCTTCCATGTTAAAATCTTTCCTCAAATATCTGGTGGTCCTTCAGGAGTAAGGACTGAAACACTGATTGGAAATGGAGCTGACTGGTTGATGGTCCTCTCAGTTTTTTTATTGAGGAAAAAAATCTTTTATTGAGGGGCTACCAAATATCCTTATTCATAACACTTTTCTCTAGGGAAGCTTGATTTCCCAGAGATGTCTTTTGCAGTCTCCATCTCCTAACTTAGGGTAGAGACCTGGCTACTGGGATTCCGGGAGCTGACAGGGAATCAGGCTTAGGGTTCTCAAGCATGGAATATACCGACTTTCTCTCAGTGCTCTTGTTTACAGTTATTTCATCTGCCTGGTATCTCCAGACCCAGAGCCTCTCTGATTCCATTTCGCTGGGAGTGAACTCCCATCTCCTACAGGACTAAGGGCCTGGAGCCTTCCTTATACAGACTTTCCACTAGGTTTCCTTGTTCCCAGCACATTCATCATCTCCAGCATTTGCAGAACCTAATGATCTCATTTCTGAGCCTTTCCAGGCCCATTAATCCTCTCGTCTACAGGTACTTATTGGTCATACCTTCCTATCCTGCTAAGCCAGAAGCCATCGTTCACTCACTTTATTTCTACATACAGTATACTGTGGCTAGGATCGATGATGGCACCTAGTTCCATCAAAGGTGTAGAATACTTTGTGTGTGTGTGTGTGTGTGTGTATGTGTGTGACTCAGGGTCTTGCTCTTGTTGCCCAGGCTGGAGCGCAGTGATGTGATTATGGCTCATTGCAACCTCCACCTCCCAAGTAGCTGGGACTACTGGCATGTGCCACCATGCCCAGCTAATTTTTTAAGGTTTTTGTAGAGATGAGGCTGATCGCAAACATCTGGGCTCAAGTGAGCCTCCTGCCTCAGCCCCCGAAAGTGCTAGGATTATAGGCCTGAGCCCCTGCACCCAGCCCTCAGGCCACACTTTAGAGTTTAATGTCACTCTGCTTTGGATAATAGTTGGATACAGTATTGTGTTTCCCCACCAGTTCGTAAGGTCTCGGAGAGAAGTCAGTTGAGTCTTAGTCATTTGTGTAACTCCCTAATGACTGAGAAAGAAAGCCATTATTTAACTGAATTGTGATGAATTCTGTGAAGATATAAACTTTTTTATACTTTAAACTGTACATAGTTTATATATAGTACAAACTGTATCTAGCAGGCATAAACTATATTTAGTAGGTTTACAGAGTCTCATTTATGGCCCTTTCTTCCTGCTCTACCAACTCTACAGCTAACCGTGGTTTCTCAATTGGGATCGGTGATGTCACACCTGGCCAAGGACTGCTAAAGGCCAAGTATGAGTTGCTGAATGCCGGCTACAAGAAATGTGATGAGTACATCGAAGCCCTGAACACGGGCAAGCTGCAGCAGCAGCCTGGCTGCACTGCTGAGGAGACCCTGGAGGTGAGCCCGGCCCTTTGGTTCAGGGTCGCCCCTTTCTGTGCACAGTGGCTAAGGTGGTGCCCTCTGGGGTTGGGCTGAGCCCTGAAGAGAGGTAGCAAAGGAGTGGGCAAGTCAAGGTAGTGGCGTCTGTCCTGTTGGGGCCCTGGGCTCACTGTGTGTATCCTCATTTGTTTCCTGAGGGTAGGGCCTTTCATCAGATCCTCATGTCCCTCCTAGCTTTCACATCCAGGTGGTGAAAACATGGCTATCTGTTCATTCAGCCACACGGGGTTGCTCTTGTTCTGGTGGCACACTCAGGTCCCTTCTCTAACTGGTACTTGAGTGCTCCTGCCTTTTCTATTTTCAGCATCCTTCAAGTAGAAACTGACACCACAGCTCTTTGGTTTTTGGGGGTTTGGTTTGTTTTTGTTTTTGTTTTTGTTTGAGACTGAGTCTCGTTCTTCATAGTTTTATGAAGCACTCCAGTATGATCTTGGCTCACTGCAACGGCTGACTCCCTGGTTCAAGTGATTCTCCTGCCTCACCCTCCCGAGTAGCTGGGATTACAGGCACATGCCACCACGACCAGCTAATTTTTGTATTTTTAGTAGACACGGGGTTTCATCATGTTGGCCAGGCTGTTCTCGAACTCCTGACCTCAAGTGATCCACCCGCCTCAGCCTCCCAAAGTACTGGGATTACAGGTGTGAGACACCATGCCCAGCCAGTTTTTTTCTTGTTGTTGTTTTGTTTTAAGATGGAGTCTCACTCTGTCACCCAGGTGGAGTGCAGTGGTTCAATCTCAGCTCACTGGAACCTCTACCTCCTGGGTGCAAGCAGTTATCCCTGCCTCAACATCCTGAGTAGCTGGGATTACAGGCACCCACCACCACGCTCAGCTAAATTTTTTTTGTATTTTTAGTAGGGCCGGGGTTTTGTCATGTTGGCCTGGTCTCGAACTCCTGACCTCAGGTGATCCACCCACCTCGGCCTCCCAAAGTGCTGTAATTACAGACATGAGCCACCGCGCCCAGCCTCACCACAGCTCTTTGAATGTATGGTCTTTGAAAGAGACTTGGATGCAGAAGAGGGAGAATTCATGTCTGATAGTCACATCCCCAGTCTGCTGCCCCTCATTTGAAACTATTTTAGCTAAGATCTCAACCAGCATGGGTCAGAATCAGAATCACCACCAGCCTGTGAGAACCTGAAACTCCCTGAACAACCCAGGTCAGCAGTCTGAGTGCACCAGGCTTTCGCCTGGCCATCTTCTGCCTCACCGATAACCTGTGGCACTGAGCTCTGACTCACCTGAGTGTGGAAGAAAGGCTGTTTAAGCACTGGGAAGTTTTCTGGTGAAATACATTTTCTAAAGCAGGGAGAAACCAGAATTGTGTGAGGTATTTACCATTAGCTCATTCTTAATCTTACTTTCGCTGAGTCTTAAAGAGGGAGAAAAGGATATCCCTCACTGGTACCTCCTGGAAAATTACTTGAGGCCTCGGCAGCAGCAATTTTTCATGGAACCAGACTCCTAACTGATTCAGCATCCTAGTTTGTAAGTTGAGGAGTAACTGTGCGGATGAGCTCATGAGCCGGAATATTCTTGTGAAGTCACCTCATCACATGCCTAGCTTGTGGACATTCAGATGTGTGCCTGGCAAGAATAAGTAGAAAGACAAATTTACAAACAGTGCAAGCAATTCTCTTTTACATACCACATATTATCTTATACATTCGTATGGGGTGCATGTGTGTGTCCACACAGCTATTTATATACAGATATTTTGTTGGATAGCATACACAAAGCCATACATTCTACCTTATGGGCCATTTAAAGGAGTTTTCAAGTTTTTATTACTGTCAATTTTAGGCCAGGCTTGGTGGCTTATGCCTATAATCAAGGCAGGAAGATCCCTTGAGGCCAGGAGTTCAAGACAAACCTGGGCAGCATAGCAAGACCCCATCTCTACAAAAAAAAATCTAAAAATTAGCCAGGCCTGGTAGGGACATATACCTGTAGTTCTAGCTACTCAGGGGTCTGGGTCAGGAGGATCTCTTGAGCCTGGGAGTTTGAGGCTGCAGTGAGCTGTGATTATGCCATTGTACACCAGCCTCAGCAACAGAGTAAGATCCTGTCTCTAACAAAAACAAAAAAAAGAAAAACTTTTTGCCTTCTGCACCGATTTTAGAACCTTGTAGAAGATGCACATGTTCATATAGCCAGAGCATTTTCCTCCTCTAAGGTTCTGAAACATTTATTGATCGGAAATCGGGCATCTTGCCTCAGTATTTTCAAATTTCTTTAAATGTTAGATTGAACATTTGTAATCCACAGAGGCAATGAGGACAACCCACCAAGGATCTCCTTTTCTCCCACTAGGCACTGATCCTGAAGGAGCTGTCTGTGATCCGTGACCACGCCGGCAGCGCTTGCCTCCGGGAGCTGGACAAGAGCAACAGCCCCCTCACCATGGCTCTGTGTGGCTCCAAAGGTGTGCATGCCCCTCTCTCTCCTGCTGGCAGTGTGTTCTCCGTACAGGCTGTTTGGCTCCAGAAAATGTGATAGTCACAACTCCAAACAGGCATTTCATTTATTTAAGGGGATCTTTTTAAATCAGGGAGACTTAATTATTTGCATTTTGGGAAATTTAACTGCTTCGGAGGAACTTGTTGGTAATGTGTGTGGATTCTGAGTTTGAGGGTGCTTTGAGCAAACGTGGTCTTTAAAAAAATATGAGGCCACATGCAGTGGTTCATGCCTATAATCCCAGCACTTTGGGAGGCCGAGGCCCATGGATTGCTTGAGCCCAGGAGTTCGAGTTCAGCCTGGGCAATATGCTGAAACCGCGTCTCTATAAAAAAATACAAAAAAAAAATTAGCTGGGCATGGTGACTTGTGCCTGTCATCCCAGCTACTCAGGAGGCTAACGTGGGAGGATCACTTGAGCCCGGCAAGTCAGGCAGGTTGAAGAAGAAAGAAAGCCAGGGATTTTTTAATGTACTTAATGATGTGGCAGAATTCTTTAATTTTGTAGATACTGAGGCCCTCAAAGCATTTGGTTTTATGATAATACATTCAATTCAACACCTCTGCGCTTCTATTTCTGTACACTTTTTTTTTTTAACAGGATAAAGTCCAGTCTCTTTAACTTTGCTGCCTTTCACCCCATTGCTCTCCTGCTTCCTGCCCTCAGGACATAGCCCACACTTTCCCATTTCTCTGTCTTTGCTTCCCACTTTCCCACCCACTTTGGAATTCCTCCCCCTCTCCCTTTATGTCCAAATCATAATGTCCTCCAGGAGTCCAACCTGGACTTGCTGAAGCGTCCTTGAAGACTCGCCTGTCACTTCCCCAGCCTTTCCTCCAACCCACATATGCTCCTGGCTCCTCTCGCCCCCATTCCGCCTTTCTTGGGTTCCTGACAGCTCCTTGTTGTCTTGATTGTATTTCTGTCTTCTACTGTTCCAGGACCATGACCTTGTTGAGCATAAGGGCCTATTCCTGTTTTACCCTTCCGTTCTGCATGCACTTCAATTAGTGTCATTTTGGTAAATGAATGTTACATTTCTGGCCCATGTCCCCAGGTTCCTTCATTAACATATCACAGATGATTGCCTGTGTGGGACAGCAGGCCATCAGTGGCTCTCGAGTGCCAGATGGCTTTGAAAACAGGTCCTTGCCTCACTTTGAAAAACACTCAAAGGTAAGCGGTAGCAGATCAGGTAGAACTATGAAGACCTCTTCATGTACACTTCCCTCCAAGGAACACAGCCTATTCAGATCAAAGACTATTGGCCATTTTTTTTTTTTTTTGCCATTTTATTAAGATACACTTCTGGCCAGGCACAGTATCTCATGCCTGAAATCCTAGCACTTTGGGAGGCCAAGGCGAGAGGACTGCTTGAGGCCAGGAGTTCGTCTGGCCAACATAGCAAGACCCCATCTCTACAAATAAATACATATATATATACTTCATATGTAATTATTACAATTATACTTCATATGTAATTTACCCATGTGAGGCATACAGTTCAGTGATTGTTAATATATTCACAGAGCTGTGCAGCCATCACTATAATCTACTTTTAGAACATTTTCAGTGCCCAGAATGAAACCCTGTAGATATTAACAATGCACGGTTATGTTTTGGAGGCGGGCAGGTCTGGCCCACAGGAAGGATGTGTTGAAGGTGTCATTTCCCAGGGAACGGGCAGGCAGCCTCCATCCACAGGGTGTCCTCTGAGGTCCTTGACTGCTTGCCTACTTTAAGGAGAGCAGCCGGATCTTAGGTTTCCCTCTCCTGTGCCACTTGCCTGCCACTGGCACCAGCACCAGCCCGGGCTGGGCCCTCATTCTCCTTGTCCCTGGTATAAAGTATTTCTCCGTCAGGAAAGGGCATAGAAAGCCTGCCATTTCGTGAGAATATACTGGCCAGGTATTTATAGTCTCAAGGTGGGGCATTTTCTGTTTTGAGTGGATTTCAGAATCGTGAGCCTTGAACTGTTTTTGTTTGATTTTTCTTTTTTCTACCTCTCTTTAGCTCCCAGCTGCCAAAGGCTTTGTGGCTAATAGCTTTTATTCTGGTTTGACACCAACTGAGTTTTTCTTCCACACAATGGCCGGCCGGGAAGGTCTAGTCGACACGGCTGTAAAGACAGCTGAAACAGGATACATGCAGGTAACCTGAAGAAATGTAGGCCATTAGCAACAGAGCAAGACAGGGCTCTGTGGGTTTTGACTACTGAGTGTTTGCATGTTTTGCACATGAGCTGTAAGGTATATAGTCTTGGGTTAAATTTAAAAGGAAAAAATTAGAAAGGTAGATGCCCTGGAAATGAACAACCAAAAAAACGTAGTGTGTTCCAAATCATCTTATGATGATCAAGACCAGGCCAGAGCCACACATAGCAAAGCGCTGTTAGAGGAGAACGTGACTGGAAGTACATTGTGGGACATGTCATTCAACCTCACTAAGCCTTGCTTTACTAACACGTGACAATGAGGGTTATTGCGAGGCCTCTGCCTCTCTCTTTGCAACTATTTATGTAACTCATTATTAATATCATTCTAATTAACTCTAATGACCTATTCCAGTGCTTGCTGCAGGGCTTCTATGCTTAGAAGGAAAGCATTTCCCCAGAGAGTGTATAGCTCTGAGATAATAGACTCTGGGGCACAGGGCTAAACTAGAGGCTTCTCAGCATTTATGCTTCTCAAACTTTGCCACAAAAGTACCCCTAATGACCAAGGAGTGAAAAATACGTCTTCTTATGTTCTTCCATAAGACCACAGGCAAAAGATGACTTTTCAGTCCCTGTACTCCCTACTCAACAATTTGTTCATTTTTTTTTTTTTTTTTTTTTTTTTTTTGAGACGGAGTCTCGCTCTGCCGCCCAGGCTGGAGTGCAGTGGCCGGATCTCAGCTCACTGCAAGCTCCGCCTCCCGGGTTCACGCCATTCTCCTGCCTCAGCCTCCCGAGTAGCTGGGACTACAGGCGCCCGCCACCTCGCCCGGCTAGTTTTTTGTATTTTTTTAGTAGAGACGGGGTTTCACTGTGTTAGCCAGGATGGTCTCGATCTCCTGACCTCATGATCCGCCCGTCTCGGCCTCCCAAAGTGCTGGGATTACAGGCTTGAGCCACCGCGCCCGGCCCAATTTGTTCATTTTTTTAAGTAATGTTTTTGACTACTTAAAACACCAGATAAAGTCAACGCTGCAAGTTGCTGGGCCATGAAGTTGCTGTAGCTTTGTATCTTCTCTCTCGCTATTGTGGAAGCATGGCCCTTTGCAAGCAGGAAAACCAGGGTAGATAAACCAGAGATGTGAATGAGTGGGCCAGAACAAACACTGTGATTAGTGTGACAGTGAACACCTATTTCCAAATCAGTAGATGCCTATTTCCATCATCTCTCCTGTACCTCGTGTATCATCGTCTGATACTTTTAATCATCTTTTTTTGTGTGTCATTCACAGAATACAATTAATCATCTTTCGAAGGGAAATTGCCCTTCAGTGTTGGAGCATGCTGCTTTTGTCAGAAACTCAACAGACTGTGAAATACTTTTACCACTCTTGCCATAATGTGTGTTTTGACTTAATTTTTTTGTCTTTACTTTTTGAATTAGAGAGTATGACTTTGCCAGAGCAGTGTGTTAACGTAAACCAAATTAGTTCTGGCATAAGGGATTTTTGTTTTGAAGTTGCCTAGAGGAAGATTCCTTTCTCTTTAATTCACTGAGCCACCATAGCATTGCTGGCTGGAGTGTTCAGCTGGTGGACGGTTCTCCCTAAGCAGATTTGAGAAGCCATTGCTGCCTGCTGGTTCTAACACAATACTGTTCCTGTTCTCTCTTCTTCCCCCTCTGTCCCAGAAGAGGGCCTGCACCTGATCCTTTGTAATTCATATTGAAGTCTGCAGGGGTCCTGGCTTAAGTTCTGTGTAGAAATGCAAAGCTATTGCATTAATTTATACCTTAGGGAGAAAGAGAAGGAAGGCAAAACAGCCTAGGAAAACAGTGTTTGCAGAGTCCTTTGTGGGTGATGGGGCTTAAGTTGCATGTGTTCTAAAATACACTAAAATGCTGGAAGTTGGAGCATATTCCAAATCCCACTGCACAGGCTAGTAAGACATTCTTGCTCTTGTTCTTGGGGGGAGAGATCTGTTTTTAAGGGATTTCTAATAAAGTATTTTTATGTGATTAAAGTGCTTATAACCTTGAGACTCCTGAGTTGCAAATCTTATCCTCTCCACATGTGACTAGTCTTCCCAAAGCAGCTGAGCTTTTTCCTCCTTTTCCTTTAGCGAAGGCTTGTCAAATCTCTTGAAGATCTTTGCTCCCAGTATGATCTGACAGTCCGAAGCTCTACTGGCGATATTATCCAGTTCATTTACGGAGGAGATGGCTTAGATCCTGCAGCTATGGAGGGAAAAGATGAACCTTTGGAGTTTAAAAGGGTTCTAGACAACATCAAAGTAAGATTTAGCATTATATCTGGGGTTAGAGTGTTTTTAAGGATGTTTCTTTAGGATAGAAGTACTGTTTGGACTATCACTTGCAGTTAATAAATACTTCAGTATTTATAATCCCAAGCACTGGATTAGTATCTTTTTTCTTTGTGTTACTCTGCATAATTTTCCAGTATTAAAAGGGAAGGGCCAGGCACAATGGCTTATGCCTGTGATCACAGCACTTTGGGAGGCCAAGGCAGGAGGATCACTTGAGGCCATGAGTTTAAGAGCAGCCTGGGCAGCAAAGTGAGATCCCATCTCTATAAAAAAAAAGAAAAAAACAATTTTTTTTTTTTTTTAAATTTCCAATATTTAAAGGAAAAAGGCCAGGCGCAGTGGCTTACACCTAGAATCCTTGCAATTTGGGAGGCCAGCGCAGGAGAATCACTTGAGGCGAGAAGTTTGAGATTAGCCTGGGCAGCAGAGTAAAAACTCGATCTCTAAAAAAATATTTTTTAAAGCCGGGCGCGGTGGCTCACGCCTGTAATCCCAGCACTTTGGGAGGCCGAGGCGGGTGGATCACGAGGTCAGGAGATCGAGACCATCCTGGCTAACACAGTGAAACCCCGTCTCTACTAAAAATACAAAAAATTAGCCAGGCGTGGTGGTGGGCGCCTGTAGTCCCAGCTACTCAGGAGGCTGAGGCAGGAGAATGGCGTGAACCCAGGGAGGGGAAGCTTGCAGTGAGCCGAGATTGCGCCACTGCACTCCAGCCTGGGCAACAGAGCGAAACTCCGTCTCAAAAAAATATATATATTTTTTAAAGAATTAGCCAGGCCGGGCACGGTGGCTCATGCCTGTAATCCCAGCACTTTGGGAGGCCGAGGTGGGCGGATCACGAGGTCAGGAGATCGAGACCATCCTGGCTAACACGGTGAAACACCGTCTCTACTAAAAAAAAATGCAAAAAAAATAGCTGGGTGTGGTGGCGGACGCCTGTAGTCCCAGCTACTCAGGAGGCTGAGGCAGGAGAATGGCGTGAACCCGGGAGGCAGAGCTTGCAGTGAGCCGAGATCGAGCCACGGCACTCCAGCCTGGGCGACTGAGAGAGACTCTGTCTCAAAAAAAAAAAAAAAAAAAGAATTAGCCAGAGATTGGGTGGATCACAAGATCAAGAGATGGAGACCATCCTGCCAACATGGTGAAACCCCATCTCTATTAAAGATACAAAAATTAGCTGGGTGTGGTGGTACGTGCCTGTAATCCCAGCTACTCGGGAGGCTGAGGCAAGATAATCACTTGAACCAGGGAGTTGGAGGTTGCAATGAACCAAGATCGCACCACTGCACTCCAGCCTGGCGACAGAGTGAGACTGCGTCTCAAAAAACAAAAAGAATTTGCCAAGGATGATGGCATGCACCTGAAGTTCCAGCTACTCAGGAGGCTAGGGCAGGTGAATCCTTAAGCCCAGGAGTTTGAGGCCACAGTGAGCTGATCTCACCACTATATTCCAGCCTGGGTGACAGAGCAAGACCCTGTCTTAAAAAAAAAAAAAAAGACAAAAAAAAAAGTTGTTTTCAGTTGAAAGTCTAGTGTTGGTAGTAATCAAATGCCAACAGAAGAGGGCTTTGTTCGGTTTCTCTCTGTGTCAAGTAGAGCGCACTAGAGACCAGTTTTGTAAGTCATGGGTATTGGAAAGCAGGCACACTTCACATACTTTGAGAATATAACTTGGAACAACCTTTTTGGAGAGTAGTTGGACAGTATCAGTCTGAGTTTTAAATATGTGTCCCTTTTGACCCAATAGTTTCCCTTACAGAAACTCCTTTTGTCCTCTAGAAATGGTCTAACTATGCCCAGAATGTTTTTTCCAGGCTGCTTACGGTAAAGGCAAACCATCAGTAGAGGATACTTCAAATGATGGTCTGTCTATACAAAAGAATAATAACGCAGCCATTAAAACATTGAGTCTACTTGGACAAAGCAGAAGAGAGGAAAAAAAGAGGAAATTCTGTCAGGGCTCACACTTATAATCCTAGTTCTTTGGGAGGCCGAAGCGAGCAGATCACTTGAGGTCAGGAGTTCGAAACCATCCTGGCCAAGATGGTGAAACCCCATCTCTACTAAAAATACAAAAAAATTAATCGGGCATGGTGGTGCATGCCTGTAGTCCCAGCTACTCGGGAGGCTGAGGCAGGAGAATCACTTGAACCTGGGAGGCAGAGGTTGCAGTGAGCCGAGATGGCGCCACTGCACTCCAGCCTTGGCGATCCAGCAAGACTCCATCTCAAAAAAAAAAAAAAAAGAAATTTATGAGCTTGAGAAGTAGGAGAGTATTTTCACTCTTGAAATGTTTGAGTTTCTTAAATAACAGTTTATATTTTTAATGTAAATCTAGTGGGGGGCGGGGAGGTGGCGAAGGCTGGGAAGTGATGGGACAACACCTGCTGAATAGCCCAGAAATTTTTGCGTAGGATGGAGTCTCCATTTATCCAGTTTTCATCTTCACATGAAAGGTACAGTCCACAATTTGTTTTGAAAGAAAAATCACAGGTTGCTAAAAGCTCACCTCGGGTAAGGTCATTTTATCCCTTGTAAGTTCTCTCATCTATTCCTGCCCCCTCTCTGTGGCCACTATACATAATATAATTTTCTTTTAATACTTGAGGCAGTCTTCCCGTGTCCGAGTGAGCCTGCTCTCAGCAAAAACGAGCTGATCCTGACCACAGAGTCCATCATGAAGAAGAGTGAGTTCCTCTGCTGCCAGGACAGTTTCCTGCAGGTAAGCTCTGCCAGGTGCTGGCCACCGCACCCCGCCTGGCTGTTGTAAAGAACTCTGTTTGCCCAGGACTGTCAAGTGGATTTTATAAGCTGGGTTTTTGTTTTTTAAGGTAGGGTTGTTCCTTTGTTAAAAAGTTCAAGAATGGGCCAGGCGTGGTGGCTCACGCCTGTAATCCCAGCACTTTTGGAGGCCGAGTCTGGTGGATCACTTGAGGTCAGCAGTTGGAAACCAGATTGGCCAACACGGTGAGACCCTGTCTCTACTAAAAATACAAAAATTACCGGGCGTCGTGGCGGGCACCTGTAATCCCAGCTTGGGAGGCTGAGGCAGGAGAATCACTTGAACCTGGGAGGTGGAGGTTGCAGTACACCGGGATGGCACCACTGCACTCCAGCCTGGGCAACAGAGCGAGAGTCCATCTCAAAAAAAAAAAAAAATGACGGGCAGTCATTCAAAAATGGCCAAGGCAAAATCTCACCAGCCAACATGCAGAATTTATCTCTTGACTTTCTTAGTTTACGTCTTTCAGTCAAGCCATTTCCCTATTAGAAGAAAAATGTTCTTTTCCCCTTTTAGAAGAAAAATGCTGATTTTGTTTAAGCCCTGTCCTAACACCAGCCTACTACCCACTCAATCCTGTGAGCCAACTCTTCCATCAATCATTCTGAATCCCAATAATTATTATTAGTAGTAGTCTTGTTTTGACACCATTTAAACTGCTCTTTCTTTTGCCGTTTTATGGATCAAAACTCCATTGAATCAGCCTTTTCTATTCTTCCAGGGAGCTGTTACCTTGATACCCTCTTAAGGTTTTTTGGTTGGTTTGTTTTTTGTTTTTTTAATGGTTCTGACCTGCTCAGGCAGCTCCTTCATGTTTATAATCATGGTTAGGATCAAAAGCAAAGGGATACAGAAATCAGTAAATGGTTTCCTTTGTGTACTAATTGGTAATTCAAATGTAGCACAAGATCAGCAGGCCAAAGAAGAATGTATCTCTTTCAGTAGATCAAAAATAAAAACAGCAAGTGAAGGTTAAATATTTGTGTTAAGAAAGCTCCTCGCTTCTTGTGTTCATGTGTCAAGGTATGAAAGGTGAAAAAGAGACTCTTCCAGATTTTAAAATCAAGAGTGTGGCAAGGTTGGGTGCCTTTGTCTGTTTTTCTCCTCCAAAGGCTTTCTATTCCTTTTTTTAAACTAACAAATTAGAGTTGTAATTTGGTTTTTCTTCACGCTTATGTTTACGTATTTATCTGTTTGTCCTCGAAGACCTTAACTGAGACAGGTTATGAGAGCTATAACGAGGTAACGTGCTTAGCATGCTGTGAACGCCAACAGAAAGGGCCTGCTCCAGCAGCACCCCAGCATTTGCCAGCCAGAGAGAGCAGGTTTCTGTCCCGGTTCTGGCAAACACTGCTTTGCTTTGGACTGGTTCCTTTCTTGCCCTTGAAAAGCTTTAACAGGTGACCTCCTACCCGGCAGCATTTGTTTATTCAGTGAGCACTGGTTTAGCCCTTACCATATGTCACACAGTCCACAGATCCTGGGGATGCAAGGATGACTAAACATGTCCTTGCCACCGGCAGCTCACAATCTGATGAGCTCAGATTTGCCGAGAGGGTCCAAAATCCACTGGCCAGAACAGATGTGTCTGAGCCCGTGAAATGTTCTCCAGCCCTAGCCCGTATCAGAGCTGAGGTGACAGAGGCACTCCTGAGTGGCATTGAGCCCTGGTCCCTGCCAGAGGCAGATGCCCGTGCTCATAGGCCTGCTGTGGAGCATGAGATGCTAACTTCTGGTTAATCGTGTGATGAATTGCCTGCCAGTAGCCATGTTGTGAGTTTGTTCCCTCTAGTATGCATGGGTTGACTCAGTGTGAATTTTTAGCAGATTGTTTCACCTTTCATTTCCAAAAAGTGAGCTGTTTTCTTTTTTTATTTTTTTTAATTTATTTTTATTTATTTATTTTTGAGACAGAGTCTTGTTCTGTTATCCAGGCTAGAGTGCAGTGGCGTGATCTCGGCTCACTCAAGCCCCGCCTCTTGGGTTCACGCCATTTTCCTGCCTCATCCTCCTGAGTAGCTGGGACTACAGGCGCCCGCCACCACGCCCAGCTAATTTTTTGTATTTTTTTTTTAGTAGAGACGGGACTTCGCCATGTTAGCCAGGATGGTCTCGATCTCCTGATCTCGTGATCCGCCCGCCTCGGCCTCCCCAAGTGCTGGGATTACAGGTGTGAGCCACCACGCCTGGCCTCTTTTTTTTTATTTTTAAACCTAATTTCTAGAACCTTTGTGTAGGGAAAGTCATTCAGCAAACCCATGGGAAGCATGTCCATTGGGGTGAAAGCTGAGCTATGTCATTCCCGGTGCCTAAGCCAGCAGATTGTTTTAGGTGTGTTATTTTTACTCCATATGTGTGCACAGTCCCTTGCAGATGAAAACCTTCTGGGTCTAAGGCTTGGCCTTAAGTTCTGCTCCTGTTTTTCCTGTGCCAATAGGTAAGGCAGCTTTTAACAACTGGTGATCAAACAGCAACATCTGGGCCAAGAGGGCTTTCGGGACCTTTCTCAAAAGGACCCAGCCACTGCCAGGCAAAGCCCCCTCTTATACTGAATATACAGAGGAAAAATTCAGTGGCAGCAAGTGCGAATGCCTTTGAATGTTCTGTTAGAGCTGTGCCAGGAGAGGTTGTCCCACTGCCGTCTCCAGCTTTATTTTTCATCTCTGGTTTGCAAAAGGTGACTGTATCTGAAAACCTGGTGTCAGACTCATCATTAATAACAAGGACTCTGGAGAGTTTCTCTTTAAAAAGAGTTTCTTGAGAACTCTAAAGTTCTTGTGAATTACTAAAAGTTCTTTTCTTTTTTTTTTTTTTTTTCTGAGACAGAGTCTCACTCTGTCACCCAGGCTAGGGTGCAGTGGCACGATCTCGGCTCACTGTAACCTCTGCCTCCTGAGTTCAAGTGATTCTCCTGTCTCAGCCTCCCAAATAGCTGGGACTACAGGCACATGCCATCATGCCAGGCTAATTTTTGTATTTTTAGTAGAGACGGGGTTTCACCATGTTGGCCAGGCTGCTCTCGAACTCCTGACCTCAGGTGATCCACCTGCCTCAGCCTCCCAAAGTGCTGGGATTACAGACATGAGCCACCA
Source organism: Theropithecus gelada (assembly GCF_003255815.1). NCBI lineage: Eukaryota > Metazoa > Chordata > Mammalia > Primates > Cercopithecidae > Theropithecus > Theropithecus gelada. The sequence continues at coordinate 56,002,813 of NC_037677.1, forward strand.
CACCCAGCTGGTAAAACTTCTTAAATAAAAAGCCCTTTCTATGTAGAACAATGATTGGGCTGCGGGGTCACTCTCCGTGGGTCTCTGCACTTTCTCAGTGGGAAGAAAGAGAGTTGGTCAACACAGGCAGTCATGAGAAAGCAGTATTCATGGGAACTGACGGCCAGGATGTGATGGGCCCCCGAGGTAGCCCCTTGGCTGCCTGGGCTCCTGGGAGACAGACGGAATTTCCCAGTAGGCAAAGATTACATTGAAGAAACCCCTGTTCAGAGAAAAGACTTTGAAGAAAGCATCTGACTTCATGGAGAGGTTGGTTGCCTTGGCCAAGCACTGACCTCATTCAGCCCTTCAGTGCCCTCTGCTCTAGGGTGGTGGGACTAAAGCCATGCCACCTCACAGGGAGGTCTTGCCAAGCTGGGCAGCAACTGGCTGGGAAAGGCATAAGACCATGTGGACACAGATGCTAAGGCTATTTAAACAAGAACATAAAGTTCTAGCGTTTTGCTTGTAGAAAGGGTAGTCACTAGAAATGGCTAGTTAGGAGGCTAATGAGATTTCTTTTTGCAAGGTTAGGACAAAATGGGGCTAGGAAGTCTTAAGCTGTCTGTGGGTACCTTACAGGATTTTATTTTTGCGAAAATGGGCTTCTGGTTCAGGCTTAGGCATTTTCAACCACACAATAGGCTGAGTGGACTTTGGGCAAGGCATGCTGGCCTTCTCTCTGGGGGACCCTCAGCCTACCCCAGAATCAAGAAACAGCCTCACGAGGCTTCTTAGCCACCACGTAATGCAGTCTGCCCTCACCCTGCTTGTCCTCCGCGTGTGGGCGTCTGTACTCATCCACCCACACAGAGCAGCTGGATGCCTGCATTTGGCCAGAGTGCCACTTAAGCTTACTGCCACTGTGATTTCCTTGCTGCTAGAAAGGAGGGGCAGTCTATCTCCTCTTCCCCATATTCTCAGAGACTGTCCTGTCCCTGGGCCACACCAGAGCAGCCGATGCTGGCTCCCAGGATGGCAGGATAATGGCCTCTGGAGGACAGTTGCTACTGCATGGTAGGTGCCATCAGCTCACCCTGAGAAGCGCTTTAAGAGCCATTCTACTACCCCGGAGTAGCCCTTGATGATTGACCCACTGTGAGCAGAATGTTAACTGCTCCTCTGTAAGTGCTCCTTCCCTGTGAGCGCTCCCCAGGGGAAGGTGCTGGCTGATCCTGGCTTTAGGAGTGGTGGTTGGCTGGGTCTCTTTCACAGACACACTGTAAATCCTAAAACAGATAGTTTTACCCATTTGAGTGGTCACCAGAAAACCGGAGTCAGGGCTGTAGTCTCTAGCCCTGCTCTGATCTTCCACCTGTGTATTTTTCACCTTCTTGCTCTACTTGGTCATCCTCCCGGGGCTGAGAGTGCTATTCTTAACTACAGTGGGAATCGCAGCATATACCGATGCTTCACATCTGGCTTTGACAGTGGTTTCCAGGAATCCTTACAGACTTCTAATTGTGTGTGGGAAGAGAGCATAGGCCTAGGCCTGTGGGGAGAGGTGGTTACCGGAGGGGAAAAGGTAAGCTGGGTTTGGAGAGTGTTTTCTTTGAAATGAAGGTAAGCTCAAAGGGTGTTTTATTTTTTTTTTTATTTTTTTTTTTTTTTTGAGACGGAGTCTCGCTCTGTCACCCAGGCTGGAGTACAGTGGCGCGATCTCCGCTCACTGCAAGCTCCGCCTCCCGGGTTCACGCCATTCTCCTGCCTCAGCCTCCCGAGTAGCTGGGACTACAGGCGCCGCCACCTCGCCCGGCCAATTTTTTTGTATTTTAAGTAGAGACGGGGTTTCACCATGTTAGCCAGGATGGTCTCGATCTCCTGACCTCGTGATCCGCCCGTCTCAGCCTCCCAAAGTGCTGGGATTACAGGCTTGAGCCACCGCGCCCGGCTCAAAGGGTGTTTTAAATGCATGAACTGTTGGCCGGGCGCGGTGGCTCACGCCTGTAATCCCAGCACTTTGGGAGGCCGAGGCGGGCGGATCACAAGGTCAGGAGTTCGAGACCACGGTGAAACCCCGTCTCTACTAAAAATACAAAAAAATTAGCCGGGCGCAGTGGCAGGCGCCTGTAGTCTCAGCTACTTGGGAGGCTGAGGCAGGAGAATGGCAGGAACCCGGGAGGCGGAGCTTGCAGTGAGCCAAGATCGCGCCACTGCACTCCAGCCAGGGGAACAGAGCGAGACTCCGTCTCAAAAAAAAAAATAAAATAAAATAAATGCATGAACTGTCAACAAAGCTATGCTTTAGTTGGTAGTATTTAAACTGATCATAATAGCTTCAGAAGAAACCCTCAAAAATTAATCTACAGAAGAGTATAAATGCTGCAGTTGTACCTGTCCTGAACTGTGTTCTTATAGCCCTCGTGGAACATTGGAGAACAAGAAGGCTCCCACATGCTGTGTGGGCTCTGTAGATAGTGCCATGAGAGTGGTTGGAAGAGAAGGCCTTAGAGACACCATAACCAATGGAGTGAGTGTCTGGGGTATGGACAGTGTGGTGTGTTCTTTGGAAAACCACTTTGTAGTAGAAGCAGTATCCAGATTGTGTCCTTTATACTATATGTGGAGCTAACATTAAAATATGATAGACTTGTCATATACAACTGAGGTTTATGAAATGAATTATGTCATCTGAATGACTGTGAAACTTACAAATGATGTTTGCTGTGTAATCTTTCAGGAAATAAAAAAATTCATTAAGGGGGTCTCTGAGAAGATCAAGAAAACCAGAGATAAATATGGCATCAATGATAACGGCACAACAGAGGTAATATCCCTCCAAGACATGTTAGAACCCCGAGCTGTTTGCAGGTGCTGCCGGCCCTAACTCTATGCTTGGCTTGTATTCTTCTAGCCCCGTGTGCTGTACCAGCTGGACCGCATCACCCCCACCCAAGTAGAAAAGTTTCTGGAGACCTGTAGGGACAAGTACATGAGGTAGGGATGCTTTTGTCTTGGACTGACTGTCATCCACATAGTTCTCACGTATCCCTTCTGTTTCTCCACGTGTACAAAACCCTGCACCAGCTCACTTGTTAACTGACAGTATTTGATCAGGTTCTGTCACATGTTCTCTAGGGGGTCTGATGAATTGCTAGGCTGAATGCTCCAAGATATGGAAATAATTGCAAGTAAATTTCTTAATGTCTTCTCCCCATGGGGAAACTGCTAATGAATATGGCAGATGCCACTGCTCTGTTTGCCATCAGTACCATTGGTTAGCAGACCACTTAGATTTTCTGCATCTATTACATGCTGACCACAAGTAGCCATGCAGAATTGAGTGGCATTGCCGTCCCCTCTCTGACCATTACTTACCCCTGTCTGCACCTATGCCAGGCTCTTCCTCTGTCACAACTATACCCTTCCCGACCCGAATAGCATCTGTATTCTCTGTTGAAAGGTGATAACCAGAAGCCTCTCCCCAGCAGTTTTGCTGGACTTTTCTTTGGCATGCTGCATTCTTATCCATACCTTTGCCTTCTAGGGCACAGATGGAGCCAGGTTCTGCAGTGGGCGCTCTGTGTGCCCAGAGCATTGGTGAGCCAGGCACCCAGATGACCCTGAAGACTTTCCACTTTGCAGGTGTGGCCTCCATGAACATCACCCTGGGCGTGCCCCGGATTAAAGAGATCATCAATGCTTCCAAGGCCATCAGGTGCCTGCTTTCATTTCCCTCTTGTTCCACACATGCCTGTCCTGTTTCTTGAGAAACAATGATCCTCGTGTCACATGCATATGTGTGATATCCTCATAGGACTGTGTCTCAAACTCTGGGTGGCATGCATGCTGTGTTCATCCTATTTTGGTTTTTTAAAAAGCCACTTAAGAAAAAGTCTAAACTGGATACAGTCAAAATAGAAGCAATGTTTTTTTTTTATGGCCACAAGTAACATGAAGAGAGAAAATGTTAAAAATGACTGGAAAAACTGGAGCAATGTGTCAGTGGAGATTTCATCCTTTTGATGTCATTATTCCAGCCTAACTAGGCCTGACTGAAGTGTCTGCCACTTGGCCTGTGGTCATATTCTGTGAGCCCCTGGTGATTTCGTGATAGGATTTCTAGTTGATCTAAGGCTAGAAGAAATAGAAATGTTTTACAGTGCCTTTGATGACAAAAGTCATGATTTTTACCTGTGATCTATATTTAACAAAATAATGATACATAGCATTAAATGAAAGATAGTCAGCTGGGCGCAGTGGCTCACGCCTGTAATCCCAGCACTTTGGGAGGCTGAGGCGGGCAGATGATGAGGTCAGGAGATTGAGACCATCCTGGCTAACACGGTGAAACCCCGTCTCTACTAAAAATACAAAAAATTAGCCAGGCGTGGTGGTTGGTGCCTGTAGTCCCAGCTACTCGGGAGACTGAGGCAGGAGAATGACGTGAACCTGGGAGGCGGAGCTTGCAGTGAACCTAGATCACTCCACTGCATTCCAGCCTGGGCGAGAGAGCGAGACTGTCTCAAGAAAAAAAAGAAAGATAGCCATACTTGGTTGTAGAACCACAACTGTAGACAACCAGGGTGTTAGGAGCTCTGCCTGCCCCTTCTAGGCTGGTCAGATTAGTCAGTCCCAGGTGTGTATTCTGGGGATCCTGTCCAGAACAGTGAGGACAGAAGCTGATGGCCAGTGATCAGAGGAGTTGGAGGTGTTCCTGGAGAAGCGGTGATGGGAGAGGAGAGGGATGACGGAAATTGTAATATGCAAAAGGTCACTTTACAGGCCAGGCCTGGTGGTTCATGCCTGTAATCCCAGCTCTTGGGCAGGCCAAGGCTGAAGGATCACTTTAGCCCAGGAGTTTGAGACCAGCCCCGGCAACACTGGAAGACCCCAAGCCTACAGAAAATTTAAAAATTAGCCAGGCGTGGTGGTGCACACCTGTGGTTCCAGCTACTTGGGAGGCTGAGGCAGAAGGATCGATTGATCCTCTACCAGGATATAGAGGCTGCAGTGAGCTGTGATTATGCCGCTACACTCCAGCCTGAAACAGAGCAAGACCCCTTTCAAAAAAAAAAAGTGTGGGTGGTCAGTTTACACAGGGAACAGAACTAAAATAACTGCTTGTTATGCTTGTTAGGACCAAAGAAAAACAGGTAGGGATCACTTTTTTTTTTTTTTTTTTGAGACAGAACCTCACTCTGTCTCACTCTGTTGCTAGACTAGAGTGCAGTGGTGCGATCTTGGCTCACTACAACCTCTGCCTCCTGGGTTCAAGCGATGCTCCTACCTCAGCCTCTTGAGTAGCTGGGACTTGGCTAATGTTTGTGTTTTTAGTAGAGACGGAGTTTCGCCATGTTGGCCAGGCTGGTCTCGAACTCCTGACCTCAGGTGATCCACCTGCCTTGGCCTCCAAAGTTCTGGGATTACAGGCATGAGCCACCGCACCCAACCAGGGCTCACTTTCTAAGGAAGAATTTTCTGAAAGTCTTTTCATTCACTTCGGGAGTAGATTGCCTGGGGACCACCAAAAATAGTCTAAATGAGAATGTATATGAAGCCCTTAGTAGCATACCTGACAGTAAATATTCAGTAAACTGGGGTTGCTAGTAACATTATGATTCTAAATAGCACTTGGGTTTAACAAAGCAGTGGTCTTCAAACAGGCTCCTCCCTTGTGCTAGTGTCATTTTTCCTTTGCCTCTCGACAGCACTCCAATTATCACAGCACAGCTAGACAAGGATGACGACGCGGATTACGCTCGCCTCGTGAAAGGGAGAATTGAGAAAACCCTCTTGGGAGAGGTAAGAAGAAATCCCTATTGATGACAAGAAAACTAGCTCAGCAACATTGCAAGGAAGTGTAAAAATCAGCTGCCATGGATTGACCAGCCTGTGGCGTCCTCACTACTCCAGCTCTTCCAAAAAAGCAAGCAGTCACATGCTCTTAGGAAAGGGGAAAGCGGCTGATTAACACTCTGATCTTTTGACACTCCAGATTTCCGAGTATATTGAAGAAGTGTTTCTTCCTGATGACTGCTTTATTCTCGTCAAACTCTCCCTGGAACGGATTAGACTTCTGAGACTGGAAGTGAGTCACATAATTAAATGTAGAGAGGAAGTCATCCTGTTAGTCCCAAGATAGGTACTGATAAACTAGGGCAAGAGCTAAGCAAGGCAGAGGAAGCATTGCAGAAGCTTCTGTTTGGTTTCTAGTTTTTGTGATTCTGTCGTCCCCTCACATTTTCTCTTTCTAAACCTGACCTTGATACAAATATAGGCATCTAAAGACACACAGGAAATTAGTTGCAATATTGTGCAGACCACAATACCAGTTCACTGTGACACGTTGTTATGATAAGTGGTCTTGTTGTCCCCTCTTCCCAGTGTCTGGAAGGACCCTAGGGCTGGCTCTCTTACTCATCTGTGGGTCCCCAGCGCCCAGCATGGCAGCTAGCCTAGGAAGTTCCGTAAATGTGTTTAGATGGGGAGATTAACCTGGCTTCTTAAACTGGAATGCACGGGTAGTAGGCAACATTTGAAAGATGATCCACCTTTCTCACAAACAGACCAACTTGGGGTGCAAATTGAGTAACTTCCCAACACCCTCTTCTTTCTCTCGGGTAGTTAAAGCTGTACTAGCCCTTAAAACACATTCTGTCAGTTCGTTCTCTCATGCACCAAGGTCATATGTTACCCATATAACAGTTGACTCTGAAATGCAGCAACCTGCTCTCCAGTTTGGGGATTTCTCTAGCCTGTCTCTTGCTGCCTGCATTGCGGCTCTTTTGCAGAAGAGCTGAGTTGCATCCAGGAATGTAGCAAGTGAACCACTGTGGAAATGTCAGGTAAAGGGGAGGCCCCACAGAAGCTTTTAATCAGCCTGGCCTCCAACCTCCAGCCTCCCTAGAGCTTCCCACAGAGGCTGCATGTGTTGCCGTGAATTGAGCATGAATTTTCAAGGGCAAATATTTTGTTGTGGGTGAAAAAAAAGCTATTTTTATGAGTAAAGCACAGATATATATACATAATACATACAACAGATATGTAGTATATCTATGGTATTAATTTCATGGTGCGGGTGGGGGGTGTTTAGAACAAACCTGACTAAAAGGACCTCTTAGAGGGGCAATAATGAAATAAAGGATGAAAAACACTGGAATCGAAGCCCTCAAACCTCTCAGTAACACCTACTCCTGGCCATGTTGCAGGTGAACGCTGAGACAGTGCGATATTCCATCTGTACGTCCAAGCTCCGCGTGAAGCCCGGCGACGTAGCTGTTCACGGTGAGGCTGTGGTGTGTGTCACCCCCAGAGAGAACAGCAAGAGCTCCATGTACTACGTGCTGCAGTTCCTGAAAGAAGATCTCCCCAAGGTGAAAGAGGAGTCGCTTCTCATGGAGACCCAGCATCTCCCTGTGGTGTGACACCCAGGGCTGGGACCTAAGGACTTTGTCACTTAGTCCCATTTCTTCATTTCTTCTTGGCCGTATCCCCAAGGAGTTAGTCTGTTAGATTCCTCTCTGCTCTGTCAAAAAACTGATGTTAGAAAGAGGCGCAGTCCCCTGAACAACTTCTGTTCTCCCTTATCCCTAAAACTAGCTCTAGTATGTCACAGATGACCACTGCTGAAAGCTGGGGTGATCAAGGTGATCATCCCAGGGCATGGCTCACACCGTCCTCACAGCCTTCTCTGTCTCTGAATCCAGGTGGTGGTGCAGGGCATTCCAGAGGTGTCCAGAGCTGTCATACACATTGATGAGCAGAGTGGAAAGGAGAAGTACAAGCTTCTGGTGGAAGGTGATAACCTGCGGGCAGTCATGGCCACGCACGGTGTGAAGGGCACCCGAACCACCTCCAATAACACCTATGAGGTACTGCTTAGCCCACAGAGTCACCTTAGGGTTAGGTTGTCTTCCTTGTGCCATCTGCAGGCCTTCCACTGGTTCCCAGCATACTTCTCTGACCATCCCATTTGCCCTGGGTCTACAACTAAAAATTGCCCAGCAATCCATTTCTGGAAAACGGCATAGGGTTTGCTTTGAACTTGCAGGGCAGAGGAGGAAGTGGAGAGAATTTGCAGTGGCCTCACAAAAGTGGCTGCTTCTGCTCATTCCTTTCTCTCTGTAGGTGGAGAAAACTCTGGGCATCGAGGCTGCCCGGACAACCATCATCAATGAAATCCAGTACACCATGGTGAACCACGGCATGAGCATCGACAGGAGGCACGTGATGCTGCTCTCCGACCTCATGACCTACAAGGTGTGTGGCAGGAGGCCCCCGGGCTGCCTGAGCGTCTCGAAACTCACTTTCAGGAGAATAAGCCTGTGGAGTTTCTAAGACATGTAGAATGCGCCGCTGTGAGGACCATCAGAGAGGGAAAATAAGATGTGAACATTGCTCAAAAACCAAAGTATGCTGATCAGGCTGGGTGTCCTGGTCAAATCCCAGTATGAGAATTACAGCCTCATGGCAAACGCACACCCAGTTGGTGGAGTGAAGAGAGCTGGAGCTTGGTTCCGTTCTTATCCTGAGTGTCATCCATCCTAAAGCAAAATTAGCCATTGCCAAAACCCAGAGAGTCCCATGGCAAGTTGAGGTGTTTCTTTCTTTTTTTTTTTGAAATGGAGTCTCGCTCTGTCGCCCAGGCTGGAGTGCAGTGGCCGGATCTCAGCTCACTGCAAGCTCCGCCTCCTGGGTTCACGCCATTCTCCTGCCTCAGCCTCCCGAGTAGCTGGGACTACAGACGCCCACCACCTCGCCCGGCTAGTTTTTTGTATTTTTTAGTAGAGACGGGGTTTCACCGTGTTAGCCAGGATGGTCTCGATCTCCTGACCTCGTGATCCGCCCGTCTCGGCCTCCCAAAGTGCTGGGATTACAGGCTTGAGCCACCGCGCCCGGCCGAGGTGTTTCTTTTTTATCAAACCCATCCATCACTCTTCTGTAGCCATTCCCAGGAAAGAATAAGTTAACATGATCTGAAGTTGGGGACGGGAGGTTGAGGTGGGTTGGTGTTTTTATTTTTTTTTCTCTCTTTTCCAAAAAAATGTATTTCCCTCTAGCTGTACCTTCGGGCAGCAGGTTTTCATAAGGCTTCCCCAAACAAGTTGATAGTGTATTACAGAATATTTAGAAACCAGGTGAGGGGCCGGGCGCGGTGGCTCAAGCCTGTAATCCCAGCACTTTGGGAGGCCGAGATGGGCGGATCACGAGGTCAGGAGATCGAGACCATCCTGGCTAACACGGTGAAACCCCGTCTATACTAAAAAATACAAAAAACTAGCCAGGCGAGGTGGCGGGCGTCTGTAGTCCCAGCTACTCAGGAGGCTGAGGCAGGAGAATGGTGTGAACCCGGGAGGCGGAGCTTGCAGTGAGCTGAGATCCGGCCACTGCACTCCAGCCTGGGTGACAGAGCGAGACTCCGTCTCCTAAAAAAAAAAAAAGAAACCAGGTGAGGGAAATGGCTGTCGGTTCGACATCTTCTGTGAAGTCCTATTCTCTATGCATCTTTTACTTTAGTTGCAGGAAACAGTGTGCATGCAGTTTTGTTCTGACTTTTTGTTTAACATCACAAATATTTTCCATCTTGTTTCATGGTTTTAATAAATATACTTTTTAAATTATGGCATAATATTCCTTTGAAGAGAATTACCTAAACTTAATTATCTTCATACTTGAGGTTTTTACATTTTTTTTTTTTTAGTTCTTTGAGCCATAAGAAATCTCTTCAGAAGTACTCCCCTTTTTTAAAGTTAGTCTCTGAATTCTAGTTCTTAATTCTTTGTTCTGATGGCATCTGGACGCGAGTGTGAAGTTCCATGTTGCCGATGACTGACCACCTCAGTGGGACGCAGAGGGCGGACACATAGCTCCCCAGGGCCTTTCACACCTGACGTTGGGTCTTGGAGGATTTTTGTTGATTGTAGTGAAGGTGCCCCGTGCTTTGGTTTCAAGCTTTTGCCATTGGCGTGAGTACCACCATGATTCTTTCTCCCTTGACGCAGGGTGAAGTCCTGGGCATCACTAGGTTTGGCCTGGCCAAGATGAAGGAGAGTGTGCTGATGCTGGCCTCCTTTGAGAAGACAGCTGACCATCTCTTTGACGCTGCCTACTTCGGGCAGAAGGACTCCGTGTGCGGTAGGTTTGATGTTTCTATGAACAGCATCAAAGGCCTTTACTATTTACGACTTAGACCATGTCTAGGCTTCTAAGGGAATGAAAGAAACTGAGTGGCACAGCATTTATTTTTTCAAGAATAATGTCATAGATCATGAATTGGAACTGCTGGATCTTTTATCTCCAAAGCCTGACTGTAGCATCCTGCATCCCCGTTTACATTTGTTGGATGACTTCCCTCTGTCAGCACAGATGGTTTTTGGTCCAAGAAGAAAAGAGCAACCCTGAGCATGTAAGAATTTTTCTAGCCCTTGACTTTGTAGTTAGCCACACTGATCCTGACCCCTGTGTATGACACCAGGGCTGACAGGAGAGGGTACTGGCTGGGCACTGGGCAGAGCAGAGTGTCCTGCTGTCCTTGGGAGGTAGCCATCGATGCCTGCTCAGCCCCTGTGCCAGGCATCATATGTGCTAAGTATGTCAACCCACCCTTGGGGTGTGGATATTAAGCCCTTTGACAAGTCAGAAGACCCAGGTGACCTAGCTTGCTGTCGAGTCTACCAGCAGAGCTTTGCTCTGCACCATGCCTCATCCCTACCACTCAACAAAGCATGGCTCTGATGGGGCTGTACTGGCCTGCGGGAGAGGGAGCATAAGGGGAATTCTCCCCAGTGACTGGCTTCCCTGCGTCTTCCATGAGACCACCACTGACTGCTGAGCTTTGCTTGAGCCTTTCTGATTCCACAGGAAGACCCTGCAGGCCTGCGGTGGGAGCTGGTGAGGGGCTGGAGTTCGGGAGGGTCAGCAGCCTGCCCCAGGGCACACGCTAATCAGGCCCGCAGAGATTCCAAGTCTGGCTGCTGTTTCCAGGCCAGAGCTCTGCTTCCCAGTAGCCCTTTGCTGTCTCACCTCCTGCTCTTGTATAGATTGGCATCATTAGAGTGTATACCTATTTTTTGCCTCTAAGATTAACTTTCTGTTTTCAAAAGGGACATGGATTGGAGATGGAGGGAAAGAAATATTACATAATTCTTTAAGATAAAGAAGGATGAGAGCCGGGCATGGTGTTGCTGTCGTCCCAGCTACTCAGGAGGCTGAGGCAGGACAATCACTTGAGCCCAGGAGTTTGAGGCCAGCCTGGGCCACATAATGAGACCTCATGTCTATTTAAATATTTTTAAAAAACAAGCGTGGGCCAGGCACGGTGGCTCACGCCTGTAATCCCAACACTTTGGGAGGCCGAGGCGGGTGGATCACGAGGTCAGGAGTTTGAGACCAGCCTGGCCAAGATGGTGAAACCCCATCTCTACTAAAAAATACAAAAATTAGCCGGGCACAGGGGCAGGCGCCTGTAATCCCAGCTATTCAGGAGGCTGAGGCAGGAGAATCTCTTGAACCCAGGAGGCAGAGGTTGCAATGAGCCGAGATCGTACCACGGCACTTTTAGCCTGAGTGACAGAACAGGACTCTGTCTCAAAAAAAAAAAAAAAAAAAAAGAGCATGAAGGGAAAGAAAAAGGAGCAGCAGTTAGAGTGGGGCAAGAGGGAGGTACACGGAAGACTGGAAGAAGGCCCAGGGCCAGGAGAAGAGTGAGTCTGCCTGACAACGGGACTGAGACCCAGCACTCAAGCCTGACACCTGGAAACCGGGCCTTTGCTGCAGCTCTGCGGCCCCACACACCACCACCCACGACCTCTCTCCACCACCAACCTCCTCGACTGCCTGGCTGCCACCCCACCCGCAATTTGAAGTTTTCCCCTCCTCCTGGTCTTTCAGCACATTGTAACCCAGTGTTCGCCCTCATTGCATGTTGGTCTTTAGTTGTTTGCCTGTCTGGTTCCTTGTTAGCACAAAGTCTATAAGACAGTAGCCATGTGCTTGCTCGTCGTAGACTCAAGGCTTATGCCAGGTTGACATGGGCTTGGAGAAAGAATCTGCACCACCCCCTTGCTCCTGTAACTGTATAGGTGCCCTGCCTTCCGGGTGTTTCTCATCAGGGCTGTAGATCATCAAGGCTCAGATGCTCTTAAGCCTGGCCTGGCCCCTTCCCCTGAGCACAGCTAACAGCTGCCTGCTGCAGTTTCCAAGGGGATTGTATTCTGCTCACTACTGTCCCAGTTGTTTGCTTTTCTTGTAGGCTCTAAGCTAAGGAAGCACTGGGTGGCAGACTTAGAGTTTCCTGAGCATCCTTTCGTATTCTTGCTAAGCTGTATTCTCAAAGGCACGGCCCTCCCAGGGTGCCTTTGGCTCAGGTGGGAGAGGAGAACTGGTGGAGCTGACTCTCTCCAACAAACTCCTGGGCTATGAGCAGGCAGTGCCCTTCCCTGAAAGCACATAATCCCCCCGGCCTGCACTCCACAGCCACCCTTCTTTTCTAGATTGGAAGGAAAGGGATTTTCCAGAGTTCAGCCAGTTGATGTGGAGTGGTGCTGGTACTCACATCCTAATTTTCTGACACTTAAGCCAATAGTCTGTCTTCCTGAAAATGTAGCTTGTGTTTAGAGGCTCTCTGATGTTCATTCTGGTTGGTTTCAGGGGTGTCTGAGTGTATCATCATGGGAATCCCAATGAACATTGGAACCGGGCTCTTCAAGCTGCTCCACAAGGCCGACAGGGACCCGAACCCCCCCAAGAGGCCCCTGATCTTCGACACAAATGAATTCCACATCCCCCTTGTCACATAGTCCAAGGAAAGAGGGGACCATGCCAGACCTTGACTCCCTGTCCTGTCTGCAGCTCATGTGAAGAGTTTTGTGCTCCCTGGGACGGGGGTCCTGAGGTCCCCACCTGTGCCAGCAATCAGAGAAGCCCTCTTGGCATCCTCAGGAGTGGCTCCTCCTCTGATAGGGCGCAGCTCACACCAGTGACCCTGACTGTGCCATACTGCTCGGGAGAGCTGAGGGTTTTTTTGTTTGCTTGCTTGAAACTCAATCTGTGGACGGCCCCACAGCTCTTGCACACCCTGCCTACCTGGACTTAAGGCCCAGCCACGTGTCATGGCCCATCCCAGCTCACTGCATACATCCATCGGCTCCCCGTGGTGTCTTCACACCTGACGGTGAGCCAGGCCTGAGCCCCGCACAGGCCAGGGCACGTTCGTGGATTTTCCATTCCTTGGTCATGCTGGAATCTCTCAATGTGACATACTCATGTAAATATTGTTACTATTATTTATTTGTTCCAGTTGAGGGATTTGGAATTTTTGTTATTTTAGTTTTATTTTTGAAACCAAGCATCTATAGAAACCAAGAAAGCCAGCATGTAAGCGTCACTGGAAAAACTGGTTTAAGCAAATAGAGCCATCTGGGATTTGTAACTGAGCTGCAACTGTCATGAGGCCCAGGCAGCTCTGTAACATCTTCTGTAGATGCCCCTGGCTACCCTGTTTTCATCTACCTCAGACCCCTATCATGGGGCTCTACCCTGTGACAAGAGCCAAACCCATTCTCCATGGCCTATGGAAGCCTCACTGGAGTTTGGAGCCTGCTGCGATGGGGATGAGATGTTTTTTTATAGAATTATACTTACGTTCCTTGGATGATCTCTAGTTGATTTCTGAAGTTCTGAGTTGATGCTGTTAAGGTACCTGGGGTAGCCATTGGTTCTTGGATCTGTGTTAGAATGAGTGCTTTCCCTTCATACTGATGAGATTGTGGATTAGGAATTCTTGACCTAAGTGATTTTTGGCCAGTGGTTGGGTTTAACATTCTATTAAAATTTGTAGTTTGGGCTGGGTGCTGTGGCTCACACCTATAATCCCAGCACTTTGGGAGGCTGAGGAGGGTGGATCGCTTGAGCCCAGGAGTTTGAGAGCAGCCTGGGCAACATGACAAAACCCCGTCTCTACAAAGAATACAAAAATTAGCCAGGCATGGTGGCGCATGCCTGTAGTCCCTGCTACTGGGGAGGCTGAGGTGGAAGGTTCACTTGAGCCTGGGAGGTGAAGGTTGTAATGAGCCAAGATCGTGCCACTGCGCTCCAGCCTGGGCAACAAAGCAAGACCTTGTCTCAAAAAAAAAAAAAATAAGCTTAAAAAAATTAATTCTTATAAAAAATTGTAGTTTGACTTTATGATTTCCCTGCATCTACAAGGTAGACCTATTAACTTCTCTTGGGGTATCAGTGACATGAAAAAATGCCATTTTTCTTAATGTTTAACCCCCCTTTATCTTTCAGTTGAGCTAGAGCCTGGTTTAGGACAAAGGATTAAGTTTGTTAATGAACACTAATTCAGGGCTTCTACTTGAGACCCCATTGAGATCACTGCTTCTCATGTAACCCGGGAAGAGCCATAAAGGGGCACCCCCCACCCCAACTGCCTTCCTGGAAGCATGCCTGGGAAGTAAGCTGTAGGCTTGATCTGAGCCAGGACCACTGGGATCCGTGCAAAGACCAGGGGAGGGTAGAATTGAATCATGGGAGGGAACTCCGACACCCGTTTTCTTCTGCGGGTGACGCACACTTTAAATGGAAGAGAGGTTGTGGCTATAACTTGTGGCTGGGAATAATAAAGATGGCACCGCCAAGGAGCCTCATCTTGCTTGAGTGAGTACTCAGTTGGGTGCTGCAGAGTCTTGAGTCTGTGTGAGACGTGTGTGATTGTGATAGGTGCGGATCAGCATATAGCACTTGGGAACAAGGCAGACCTTGGAGCAGAATGGTTATGTGAAGGGTCACATCACCCATGGGAAATCATACGTCCTGGAGGTGCTGGTCCTCCTCCTGGAACTGCCAGCCTTGCTAGGACTGTCAACATCAACAGCATTGCCTGGTAAACCCTACTGTCTGTGCTCCCCACTGTGTCCCATGACTGGTATTAAAATTCTCCCTACTATGATCATCTGCCCTGCCCAGGCATTGGGCTTTATGCCAGCACAGAGCTCAAAGGCCAGGGAGCAGCACATCTTCAAGCATGAGAGCTCAATCAAAGGGTTACATTTGAGTCTCTGTACCTGCTTGGAAGAAATAAAAATATGCGTGAATTCCATCTCATCCATGAACAGTTACATATTCTTGACTAGCAGTCTGTCCAGTTCTTTGCCATTTTTATGTCTTTTTTACAAGGGAGATTAAAATAGCTCCTGACTCAGTTACAGCCCCCTGCTGTGTTCAGCACTTTAGGAGTGGGAGTGACATTCTGGACTCTTTCAGTATGTTTGGCAGTTAAACTATGGTGCCACGTTTCTATTTCAGGGTTTACCCATGTGTATTCACATTGATTCTTGTCTGATTGAACCTGGCATTGTATGTTTATTTTTCTTGATTTTTGCTATCTGTTGAACCTGTTTATTTTTCAACCATAACCCAAGAGAGGAAATATTTGCGTTACCTAAAACTATAGCAGAATAATCGTTGTGGGTTGTGAAAAAGGATGTTGGTCTTATATGGGCTGTAACTCCTAGAATGAGAACCAGGAGCTCACCTCTCCAGGCGCTGGCAGTCAACAGTGAATGCCCCTGTTACCCCCACCCCTGTGACTTAGAAATGTAGGAAATAAAGTGCCCCCTGAGCTAATCCAGCCCCAGTAGGAGGCGCTGAAAGGACTCAAGTCTAGAGTCTGGAAGCGCCACCTGGCCAGGATCAGGTGCATAGCTTAACTTTTCTTTTATTCATTCAACAAAGATTTAAGGCCTGCTACTTCCAAGGCACTGTTCTAGGCATTAGGGGTGCAGCAGTAAACACAACAGGTGAATTAGATGTTAATACATCTGGCCAGGCGCCGTGGCTCACGCCCGTAATTCCAGCACTTTGGGAGGCCAAGGCGAGTGGATCACCTGAGGTCAGGAGTTGGAGACCAGCCTGGCCAACGTGGTGAAACCCTGTCTCTACTAAAAATAGAAAAATTAGCCAGGTGTGGTGGCGTGCGCCTGTAATCCCAGCTACTGGGGAGGCTGAGGTAGGAGAATCGCTTGAACCAGGGAGGCAGAGGTTGCAGTGAGCCGAGATCACACAATTGCACTCCAGCCTGGGAGACAGAGTGAGACTCCATCTCAAAAAAAAAAAAAAAAGTGGTAATACATCTAAAAGGAATTCCGCAGAAGCAGGTGAAGCAAAGAGGCTCAGGTTCAATGTGCAGAAGTGTGTCCAGCACACTCTGGGGTGAAAACTGCAGATCAAGGTATTGTGCTCCTGTGGGCACATCAGGCCCCACCAGGGTACAGAAAGGTCCTTCTGTGGCTGCAGCCCTCCAGTTCCAACCCCTCCCCCAGGGCCTCTCATGACGCTAATCTGGCTTCCTTGCCTTAGGCTTGGATTTTGGGGAGTGTGCCCTGGGTGAGGACACAAGCCTGCAGTCACTGGGAAAGGTTGCCACCGTCCTTTCCCCAACCTACTGACAGTGTTAGCATGTGAACATTTGAATCCATTAATACTTGCTACACTTCTGCTCTGTGCCAGGCAGTGCACTAGGCCCTTGAGGAAGGTCCCTGCATGAATGGAGCTTACCATCTGGTCAGGGTCATCTTGTTATGAGCCTGAGTTCTACAATCAGAGTGTCAAGATTTAAATCTCAACTCCCCCTTTTTTAAATTTTTATTTATTTTTTAATTTTAAATAGAGACGGGACTTGCTATGTGTTCCCAGCCCAGCTGGTCTCGAACACCTGGGCTCAAACAATCCTCTCAAAGTGCTGAGATTACAGGCGTGAGCCACCATGCCGAGTCCCAGTTCCCCCTTTCCATCTGGTGAACATGAACAAATTACTTAACCTCTCCTTGCCTCACTTGACTCATGTATAAGATAGGAATACTGTTTAGTAGTGTTTGACTCATTGGGTCATTGTGAGTTTTAAAGGTGATTACACATAAAAAGGTCTTAGTACAGTGTCTGGCACATAATACACATTAAATGTTTGCAGTTATTAATACAGTGACATTATTTTTTCCTGGAAAACATGGTCTGTGAATTCACAACTAAAAACCAATCCTCTGGCTCTTTTTATTTGACCCTAAGTGGAGCTTGGTGGACTTGGGATCCAGCCTCCCTAGACATAGCAACTACCCAGCTGTCTGCTCAATCAGTAGGTTGTGGGAAGTATTTTACATGGGGGAGGAGAAGGGTTAGGGAAGGGGATGGATGTTGGCCACTGCGTGGTTGAGGGCTTGAACACTTTAATGCAGGCCATAAAGTAAGTGTGATCTCATTTTAGAGTCACAGGTAGTAAGACCAGAATAATTCAGACAGGCAGGTTTTTTGTAGAGGTGCAGATGTTGATAACACCTATGTATTTAGATTATGTAAGAAGGTATCCCATAAGGGGGAACTTAACATTTTTCTCTCTCTTTAAAAGAATATGTTGCCAGGCGCGGTGGCTCACGCCTGTAATCCCAGCACTTTGGGAGGCCGAGGCAGGCGGATCACAAGGTCAGGAGATCGAGACCACGGTGAAACCCCGTCTCTACTAAAACTACAAAATATTAGCCGGGCACGGTGGCGGGTGCCTGTAGTCCCAGCTACTCAGGGGGCTGAGGAAGGAGAATGGCGTGAACCCAAGAAGCGGAGCTTGCAGTGAGCCGAGATCGCGCCACTGCACTCCAGCCTGGGCGACAGAGCGAGACTCCGTCTCAAAAAAAAAAAAAAAGAATATGTTAGGGCCGGGTGCAGTGGCTCATGCCTGTAATCCCAGCACTTTGGGAGGCCGAGGCTGGTGGATCATTTGAGGTCAGGAGTTTAAGACCAGCTTGGCCAACACGGTGAAACCCCGTCTCTACTAAAAATACAAAAATTAGCCGGGTAGTAGTGGTGCACACCTGTAATCCCAACTATTCAGGAGGCTGAGGCAGGAGAATCACTTGATCCTGGGAGGCAGAGGTTGTGGTAAGCTGAGATCACACCAGTGTACTTCAGTCTGGGTGACAGAGTGAGACCCTGTTAAAAAAAAAAAAAAAAAGGCCGGGCGCGGTGGCTCAAGCCTGTAATCCCAGCACTTTGGGAGGCCGAGACGGGCGGATCACGAGGTCAGGAGATCGAGACCATCCTGGCTAACACGGTGAAACCCCGTCTCTACTAAAAAATACAAAAAACTAGCCGGGCGAGGTGGCGGGCGCCTGTAGTCCCAGCTACTCGGGAGCCTGAGGCAGGAGAATGGCGTGAACCCGGGAGGCGGAGCTTGCAGTGAGCTGAGATCCGGCCACAGCACTGCAGCCTGGGCGACAGAGCGAGACTCCGTCTCAAAAAAAAAAAAAAAAAAGAAGAAGAAGAATGGAACAGCAACTGGGTGACAAGGACAGAGGTAGGAAGTGACTCTAGTTTTTGTTTGTTTGTTTGTTTTGTTTTGTTTTGTCGTTTGTTTGTTTTTCCAGACAGGTTCATTCTCTGTTGCCCAGGCTGGAGTAGAGTGGCATGATGACCTCGGGTCACTGCGACCTCTTCACCTCCCAGGCTCAAGCAGTCCTTCCCACCTCAGCCTCCAGAGCAGGTAGGACTACAGGCACATTGCCCAGCTAATTTTTCTTTCTTTCTTTTTTTTTTTTTTGTAGTGATGGGATTTCACCATGTTGCCCAGGCTTCACTCTGTTCTGTTGTACCTTTCTAATTTTGTGCCTTCTGAAGGTCTTGCCAATTTTTTTTTTTTAAATCAATACCTGGGCAACATGGCAAAACCCCATCTCTACAAAAAATAAAAAAAATTAGCTGGGCGTCATGGCACACATCTGTGGTCCCAGCTACTCAGGAGGCTGACGTGGGAGGATCAATTGAGCCCAGGAGGTGGAGGCTGCAGTGAATCAAGATCACACCACTGCATTCCAGCCTGGGCAACAGAGTGAGACCCTGTCTCAAAAAAATAAATCAACAGCTGATGGTAAAGAAATCCAGTCACCTTGGAGCAAACCCTGTCCCGGAAAGTACTTGAGTGTTCTGAAGGTAGTTGAGTGGTCCCTTCCAGTGATAGCAACGTAAAGCTGGTAGGCACTAGTCACCAGTTAGGACAAGGTGACCAAAAAATGCAAGTCAACAAGCCTTAAATACATAGGATTTTCTTTTCTGACATAAAAAGTCCACAGTAGGCATTCCAAGGCTGATAGAACAGTTCACCAAGTTGTCGGGGAGGGACCCAGGCCCCTCCCAGCCTTCCACTACACCACCCCTCCACCATTCCTCATGGTTCAATGTGGCTGCTGAGGTTCCAGGCATTCCAGCCAGGAGAAGGGGAAAGAGACATAGCACTTCCCTTTAAGGAAAGTTCCCAAAAGTTACTTGACACTTCTGTTTACATCCCATGAGCCAGAACTTACATAGCCAAACCCAGCTCCAGAGAGGCTGGAAAATGTTTGGACTCTGGGTGGCCATGTGCCTAGCTAAAAATAGATCCCTGTGTTAGCAAAGAAAGAGGGGGAGGGCCACAGGAAGTGGAGAATGATCCTGTCTCTGCTTCTGATGGGCAGGACCTTTCTTTTTTCCTTTTTTGGCTTGACAAAGGTCAGAATATCCCCCTAATCCCTCAGAAAAAAGGGACTGAGACCCTGATCCCTTCGTTCTCCCTTTTAGTTTCCCCTTCTTGCAAATTTCATGCTTGAGTTATGGTGGTGGGGTTTTTTTTGTTTTTTGTTTTTTGTAATGTATAAACTGACATTTAAATTAGATCACATTCCCTTCACAGGCTGTTTAAAATGTTTCAGGGCTGATGGAAAATGTGACTGTCAAACATTCATTCAACAAATAACACTTTTTTGACCCCCTACTATATCCTGGCCCCAATACCAGGTCCTGGGTTTAGAGTGATAAACAGTATTGCCATGGCTCTTTTCCTTGTGGAATTAATCTAGTCACAGCACTGTCCAGCAGTACTGTAGTATATAGTAATATAGATGACAATAATTATGTAAGTCATATGTAATTTGTTTTTTGTTTTTTTTTTGAGATGGAGTCTTGCTCTGTTGCCCATGCTGGAGTACAGTGGCACAATCTCAGCTCACTGCAACCTCTACCTCCTGGGTTCAAGCAATTTTCCTGTCTCAGCCTCCCGAGTAGCTGGCAGTACAGGCACACGCCACTACACCCAGCTAATTTTTTTGTATTTTTAGTGGAGATAGGGTTTCACCATATTGGCTAGGCTGGTCTTGAACTCCTGACCTCACGTAATCCACCCCCCTCAGCCTCCCAAAGTGCCGGGATTACAGGTGTGAGCCA
Organism: Theropithecus gelada; assembly: GCF_003255815.1. NCBI lineage: Eukaryota > Metazoa > Chordata > Mammalia > Primates > Cercopithecidae > Theropithecus > Theropithecus gelada. The sequence goes on from NC_037677.1 coordinate 56,023,036, forward strand.
CCATTCCCGGCCCATATGTAATTTTAAATCTAGTATTGGCCAGGCATGGTAGCTCACATCTGTAATCCCAGCACTTTGGGAGGGTGAGGCAGGAGTACTACTTGAATCCAGGCATTTGAGACCATCCTGAGCAACATGTAAAAGCCCTGTCTCTACAAAGAATACAAAACATTATCCAGGCATGGTGGCACGCACTTGTAATCCCAGCTACTTGGGAGGCTGAGGTGGGAGGATCACCTGAGCCTAGGGAGAAGAAACGAGAAATTAATTTTAACAATACATTTTATTTAACCCAACATGCCCAAAATGTCATTTCAATGTGTAATCAATATAAAAATGACTGAGATATTTTACACTCTTATTTTCATACTAAGTTTTCCAAATCCAGTGTCTATTTTGCGCTTAGCACATAGCAAGTTTCACATGCTCAGTAGCCACATAGCCCAAGGGTTGGCCATTCAGCTCCCCTGCTCACTCTCCAAGAACTTTCCGGTAAATGCTTCCTAGGGCTTACATTAACCAGAAATGATTTTCTGTTGCCTGCTAGCCTGGCCCCAAACCTGAGACCTATATGAAGGTGGATAGTCCACACTCAGAAAAGAGAAGCAGGATAGTAGTCATGGAAGTTGGAATCTGCCAAGGAGTATGGAACAACTCACCAGCCAAATGAACTCGTCCTAAAAATACAGATCTAATTTTTTTAAAAAAGAAAAGGCCAAGTGCAGTGGCTCACACCTGTAATCCCAGCATCCCAGCACTTTGGGAAGCCAAGGCGGGTGGATCACTTGAGGTCTGGAGTTCGAGATCAGCCTGGCCAACATGGTGAAACTCCATCTCTACTAAAGATACAAAAATTAGCCAGGCATGGTGGCGTGTGCCTGTAGTCCCAGCTACTCAGGAGGCATGAGAATCGCTTGAACCCAGGAGGCAGAGGCTGCAGTGAGCCAAAACCGCGCCACTGCACTCCAGCCTGAGCGACAGAGCAAGACCCTGTCTCAGGGGAAAAAAAGGAAGGGAAAAATGGTGAAGAGAGCCCAGTGTAGACAGACCCGAGTCTCATCATCTTCTCAAGAAGCTTTTTGGGTTGCCCAGGCCTTAAGTAGGCCTGTGCTTCCAAATTTCATTTGCTGGAGGAGTGCCAGTGTGCTGGGGAAGTCAGAGGCTAGAAGAAGCATGTTCTTGCACCTTGCAGTCTGTTCCACCACCGAGGAGCGGGCCTGACCCGAGTGGCCTGCAGTAAAGCTCCGAGTCAGGGAGCATGGTAAAATCACCTAACGCTGGTGTTTCAGGTAAATCACAATCTCTCCCCATAGACAACTTGATCTTCCTCATGTACAAGATAAGCTACTTATTCAGTAAGACAGCACTCAGGGGAGTATGAATTTTCAGACCTCGTGATAAATCCACTGGTCTGGCACAAATGGACCTGGACTGGGATAGCCATGACTCCAGTTCTAGCCACCTTTCTGCCTGCCATTAGTAGCATTGCCTGCGGCAGGCTGCCTCCCTTCTGTGTCTGTTTCCCAGTCTGTATAATGGAGATTAAACTCTCAGCCATGCATGTCTGCTTCCAAGCATCCGTGAGGCATCTAGAAGCCAGAAAGCTTTGTACATCGGTTAGGCAGAACATGCAGAGGGAGCTGGTCACTGCTGATGGAGTCTCAAGTCTTGGCTAGCTCCTTCCATACCTCACCCTCTTGCCTTTCAGGAATTGTCCTGAGACCTGAAGCTGAGCCCTGAGAGGGTGCCTGGGACCGCCCCCGGCCCTGGTGTCAGTGTGCGCCACAGCTTACCCTGATGTTCTCTAGGCCCCTTCCCTAACACTGAAACTACTCTCTAACCTGGATGGGTTTTTTTTTCTTTCTTGGGGGGGTGGGGAGAGGGGGGACAGTTTTGCTCTTGTTGCCCAGGCTGGAGTGCAATGGCATGATCTCAGCTCACTGCAACCTCTGCCTCCTGGATTCAAATGATTCTCCTGCCTCAGCCTCCCAAGTAGCTGAGATTACAGGCATGCACGACCATGCCCGGCTAATTTTTGTATTTTTAGTAGAAATAGGGTTTCACCATGTTGGCCAGGCTGGTCTCGAACTCCTGACCTCAGGTGATCCACCCGCCTTGGCATCCCAAAGTGCTAGAATTACAGGCATGAGCCACTGCGCCCAGCCATGAATGTTTTGTTTTGCTAATTGTCTGCCTTTCCCTGGTCAAATGTAAGCTCCATGAGGACAGGGGTTTTGTTTTTTAATTCACTGCTGTATCCCCAGTGCTTAGCACACAGTGCCTGGCACGTAGTAGCCACTTTAAACACATCAGTCAAATGAATATATGAAGGAGTGGATTCCATCTTAAATTGACTTTTAGAATTTGACGTCAAGGAGGAGTGAGGGCCTTGGAGCCCAGCAGGCCTGGAGTGGAATCCCTGCTTGGTTACTGCATAGCTCCAAGTTGCCCCCATCCTGATCAGGGTTAAGATGTCCTCCTGGCTGCAGGGTCTCCCTATTTAAGGACTGCACAAGCGTAACTGCCTCTTGTCCTCTCACCACTTCACAAACGGCTCAATTCCAATTTTGCCCAAAGAGGGCCCCTCACAGGGCCAGACCAAGGGCATCAGGCTCTGACCACCATCTCCCGCCTCCCCACATTTTCTGCCTTCAGGCCTGGCCCCAACCCTGGCCCCAAACACAAGAGCCAGAGCCAAATGCTTCTAGCATATACCACCACGGGTGATTTATTTAAGGGTCTCCGAATAATCGCTTAAGTGTCACCATGACAACCTGAAGAGTTGCCATGGAGATTGGAGCAGGAAACGTCCCCATGGAGACCCCTGGGAGACGCTCTAGGAAATCATTACCAGGTGGAGGGGGCTTGGGAAGGGGGAGCTGGACAAATAAGGGAGCCCCACGGTTTGTGTGCTGCCACAAGAAGGGGGGTTGAAGGAGCAAAGTGGGAAAGACCAGCCTAGAAAAGCAGGCAAGTTAATGATCTCCAACTCTAGGGTCCCTTGTGATAAATAACTTCCATTATGTCCATAGAAGAGATCTGACAGAAAAGACAGAATCTGGTGGTAATGGTGGCCCCCAGGACGGGGTTGGAGGAAGGAGGTTTCTTTTTCACTTTATACTCCTTTGTACTATTTGACTTTCTGTTATCATAGGCATGTAAATAGTAATTATTCCAAAATTAAGTAAGTTATTTACTATGTTAAATATTTTATATGCTCAAAACAACCCCATAGGGTAGGTATCATCTCCATTATATGGATGAGGAAACTGCCGTTCAGAAAGGTTCAGAAAGTGGCCCACAAGGCCAGGAGTGGCGGCTCATGCCTGTAATCCCAGCACTTTGGAAGGCCAAGGTGGAAGGATCACTTGAACCCAAGAGTTCAAGATGAGCCTGAGCAATAGAGTGAGATCCTGTCTCTACAAAAATATTTTAAAATTATCTGGAGGTGGTGCACACCTATAATCCCGGCTACTCAGGAAGCTGAGCTGGGAAGATTGCTTGAGCCCAGGAGGTCAAGGCTGCAGTGAACCATAATCTCAACACTGCACTTCAGCCTGGGCGACAGAGTGTGAGCCTGTCTCGAAAGAAGAAAGGGAGGAAAGGCAAGAAAGGGAAGAGAGGGAGGGCGGGAAGACAGGGAGGGCAGGGAGGGAGGGAGGCCGGGCACAGTCATGACGACAGTCGAGAATCAAATCCAGGGCTCCTTGTCCCCTATGCAAGCCTGGATTCTCTGATCTCAACCCAGCTCTGCCACTAACATGTCAGGCACCTTTAGGTAACCCGCATCCCTCTGGGCCTCAGTTTCCTTACCTGTCAGATAGTTTAGCAGTCAGGACTGGATGAAGACGAAGGACTCTCTAGCTTGACATCCTAAGTTCACGAAGAGTTCCCCTCAGCACCATGGAGAATCACAGCTGTGGGTGGGGGGTGGGGAGTAGGGAGTGTGGTGACAGGGAGGAAAGGGGCATAACAACAACCCTCAGGGACCTTGAGAAACCTCTGGATTCTCCCTTTGCAGAGAGTGTAAGAGAAGCAGGGAAGGTGAGCCACCAGGAAAGTGTGCATCAAAACTGCAGTGGAGCCAGGCGAGGTGGCTCCTGCCTGTTATCCCAGCACTTTGGGAGGCTGAGGCAGGAGGATCACTTGAGCCCAGGAGTTTGAGGTTACAGTGAGCTAAGATTGTGCCACTGCACTCCAGCCTGGGCAACAGAGAGCCAGTCTCAAAAAACGGAATAGAAAAAAAAAAAAAAAAAAGTTTTTGAAAAACACATGGCTGATGCCAGGAGCGGTGACTCACACCTGTAATCCCAGCACTTCGGGAGGCTGAAGCGGGTGGATCAGTTGAGGTCAGGAGTTCGAGATCAACCCGGCCAACATGATGAAACCCTGTCTCTACTAAAAATACAAAAATTAGCCAGACATGCTTGCTTGAGCCCAGGAGACAGAGGTTGCAGTGAGCTGAGATTGCATCACTGTACATCAGCCTGGGTGACAAAGTGAGACTTTATCTCAAAAAACAAAACAAAACAAAAAAAACACAGCTGGGTGCAGTGGCTCTCACACCTATAATTCCAGCACTTCAGGAGGCTGAAGTGGGCAGATCACTTAAACCCAGGAGTTTGAGACCAGATTGTGTGACAGAGGGAGACCCTGTCTCAGGAAAAAAAAAAAAAAAAAGGCCGGTCTTGGTGGCACGCCTGTAACCCCAGCAGTTTGGGATGCTGACACGGGTGTATCACCTGACATCAGGAGTTCAAGACCAGCCTGGCCAACATGGAGAAACCCTGTCTCTACTAAAAATATAGAAGTTAGCTGGGTGTGATGGTGGATGCCTGTAATCCCAGCTATTCAGGAGGCTGAACCGGGAGAATCACTTGAACCCAGGAAGCGGAGGTTGCAGTGAGTCGAGATTGCATCATTGCACTCCATCCTGGGTGACAAGAGTGAAACTCCGTCTCAACAACAACCAAAAAAAAAAAAAAAAAACCACCCACACACAATGAGACACCTCCTCACGGCCACTGGGATGGCTGGAATAAAACATATGAACAATTACAAGTATTTGCAAGGATGTGGAGAAATCAGAACCCTCCTACGCTGCTGGTGGGAATGTCAAATGGGGCAGCCACTTTGAGGCACAGTTTGGCAGTTCCTCAAAAAATTAAACATATGGACATCACATGACCCGGCCATTCCTCTCTTGGGTAGTAGACACCCAAGACAAATGAAAATACACCTCCACATGAAAACTGGCATGAAATGTCCAGAGCAGCATTATCCATGGTACCCAAAAGCAGAATCTCCCCAAAAGTCTATCAACTGATGAATGGATAAACAAAATGTGATATGTCCATACAATGAAATATTATTCAATCATAGAAAGGAATGAAGTTCTGATACACACTACAACATGGGTGAACCCTGAAAACATGCTATGTGAAAGAAGCCAGTCACAGAAGACCACACAGGATCACATAGTAAATGATTCCATTTATATGGAATGTCCAGAATAGGAAAATCGAAAGCAACAGAGAGTAGATTATTGGTTGCCTAGGGTTGGGGGAGAGGAGAAATGGGGGTGAGAGAACAGCTAAGGCAGTGGTCTCCAACCTTTTTGGCACCAGGGACTGGTTTCATGGAAGACAGTTTTTCCACAGACTGCTGGAGGGTGGGAGATAGTTTCGGGATGATTCAAGTGCATAACATTTTATTGTGCAGTTTATTTCTATTATTATTACATTGTAATATTTAATGAAATAATTATACAACTCACCATAATGTAGAATCAGTGGGAGCCCTGAGCTTGTTTTCCTGCAACTAGACGGTCCCATCTAGGGGGTTTGGGAAACAGGGATACCCTAAGTGTGTTGCTTATGCCCAGTCTACTCCATAATCTCGTTTTGGTTCACTGCGGAAAACCCTGCTTCACAAGGATAGGATGTTGGAAACAGAAGCAGGCTTTTCATTGCTTTTCTGGCAATCTCAGGACATTCTGCCTTGACTTTAATCAGAACATACAGAGACCTGAAGTTGTCTCAAACATACGTTCAAGGCAGCTGTACAACTGAAGTATATCGACTCACTTGCCACCATAAAGCCTGCCACTAGATGCAGCTTAATTTTCCCTTGCCACTCACTGATGGGGTTTTGATATGAGTCTGCAAGCAATTGATTTATGATGGTCTCTGTGCAGGCAAACCTCTCTGCTAACATTCATCTGTATTTGCAGCCACTCCCCAGGGCAAGCATCACCACCTCAGCTTCACCTCAGACCATCAGGCATTAGATTTTCATAAGGGGCACAACCTAGATCCCTCACATGTGCAGTTCACAATAGGATTCACGCTTCTGTGAGACTTGAATGCCGCTGCTGACCTGACAGAAGGGAGCTCAGGTGGTAATGTGAGCAATGGGGAGTGGCTGTAAACACAGATGAAGCTTCACTTGCTTGCCCACTGCTCACCTTCTGCTGTGCGGCAGGTTCCTAACAGGCTGGGCTGTGGACCATTACTCTTACCAGTCTGTGGCCCAGGGGTTGGGGACCCCTGAGCTAAGGAGTTTCTTTTTAGGGTGATTAAAATGTTCTAAATTGACTGTGGTGATAGGGATACAATTATGCAAATATACTAAAAGCCAGTGAATTGTACAATTTAAATGGGTGAATTGTATACTATGTGAATTATGTCTCAATAAAGATGTTTAAAAAGGAGAGAGGGACGGCACTGACCCAAGGTCACATAACCACTGAGTGGCCACCCCAAGTGCCCTGCCCCTGCCTATCCTTTTACTTTTCTGCTCTTGTTAAGGAGGACCAGAAGACTCTCCATGGGGCAGCCTTGAAGACTGATTCTAAAATGAACAAGGGCTGGGCGTAGTGTGGCTCACACCTGTAATCCCAACACTTTGGGAAGCTGAGGCAGGCAGATCATGGGCCAGGAGCTCAAGATCAGTCTAGCCAATATGGTTGAAACTGCGTCTCTACTAAAAATACACAAAAATTAGCCAGGTGTGGTGGCGCACACCTCTAGTCAGAGCTACTCGAGAGGCTGAGGCAGGAGAATCACTTGAACCCGGGAGGCAGAGGTTGCAGTGAGCTGAGATCGCACCACTGCACTCCAGCCTGGGTTACAGAGCAAGACTCCACCTCAAAAAATAAAAATAAAATAAAATAAAATAAAATAAATAAATAAAATAAAATGAACGGGTAGTCAGGCATGGTGGTGTGCACATGTAATCCCAGCTACTCGAGAGGCTGGGGCGGGAGCATTGTTCGAGCCCAGGAGTTCAAGGCTGCAGAGAGCCACGATCACACCACTGCACTTTAGCCTGGGCAACAGAGTGAGACCCTGTCTCTCAAAAAAAAAAAAATTAAAAATGAACAGGTGCCAGGTGGTAGGGGCCCTCCCATGACTCCCCTCTGCCAGAGCAGAGTTCTTTTAACAGACGGGGCTGCCTTAAGATTTAACTTAGGGAAAGGGTTGCCCTGCCAGAGGAAAAGAAAAGCAAAGGTTTGAAAGCCACTGACAGAGAACGGGTTAAAAAATGATGGCAAAGGGATTCAGAACCTGGGCTTTGTCTTTGTATTAAGCATGTCTTTATTCTGATGATTTGACATCTTGGGGTTTTGCTGACCCTGGAGAAACTGCCCCTCCCATGGTTAGAGATGGTAAGGGACTCACTTGTGAACGTGCCTTTTGTATACAAACCAACCAATCCAGAGTCCATTTCCCAACTATTCCCTTTACAGGGCCCTTCCAGGGTTCTCACACTCCAGGCCACTATTCCCCAGCCCCTACACCCCACTGACAAGCCCGCTGAAATTATTCACAGTAGCCAATTCTAGGCCTGCCTCCTACTCTGCCTCGACCGTTCCTTCCCTCAGAAACACAGCGAATGCTCCTGCCTACATTTCCCCCTCCCTGACTCTGCCTTCTGACCACCTTGGGGCCTCTGCTCCTGGACCTGCCTGATATGGCCTGCCCTCCCTGCTTGGGAACTGTGAGTAACAACTATTCTTTCAATAGCAATCAGATCCTGAACTCTTGGCCTCACCACATGTGAATATAAATAAGATCTACTTTTGAAAGCTGGCTTCATGCTCCCTGGGCATCAAACTTGCAAACTCTAGGCCTAGAGCAGCAGCTCATGCCTGTAATCCTGGCAGTTTGGCAGGCCCAGGTGGGAGGATAACTTGAGCCTAGGAGTTTGAGACCAGCCTGGGCAACCCAAGAAGACCTCATCTCTACAAAAAAATTTTTTAAAAAATTAACAGGGTGTGAGACCAGGTGTGATGGCTCACACCTGTAATCCCAGCACTTTGGAAGGCTGAGGCAGATGGATCATTTGAGGTCAGGAGTTCAAGACCAGCCTGGCCAATATGGTGAAACCCTGTCTCTACTAAAAATACAAAAAAATTAGCTGGGCGTGGTGGCACGTGCCTGTAATCCCAGCCACTCAGGAGGCTGAGGCAGGAGAATTGCTTGAACCTGGGAAACAGAAGCTGCAGTGAGCCAAGATCATACCACTGCACTCCAGCCTGAACAACAGAGTGAGACTCTGCCTCAAAAAAAAGAAAAAAATTAACAGGATGTGGTGGTGTGTGCCTATGGTCCCAGCTACTTAGAAGGCTGAGGTGGGAGGATGTCTTGAGTCTGGGAGGCTGAGGCTGCAGCAATTCATGATGGTGCCACCGTACTCCAGCCTGAGCAACAGGCAAGAAGACCCTGTCTCAAAAAAAAAAAAAAAAATGCAAACTCCTCACCTCTGTGCTTCGCTTTTCTCACCAGTAAGCCTAGGTTGCCAGCCATGCCTCACAGCTGTCATGTATAATAGTGTAGGCTGTACCTTGTGCAAGGGAGCCATGCCAAGGAGCTGAGTGGAGCCTCCAGTGTGCTCCCTGCTCTGGTCTCCAAGCTGGAGTTTTCCCAGGGAGAACAGGCGTCTTTTCCTCATTTGTAAAGAGGCCCAATGGGTCAGCAGTGGCCTTGCCCACCTTGTGAGGCTGCTGTCAGGACAAAAGCAGTAGAGTCCTGGTGCAGCACTTGGCACTCCAGAAATGGTGTTATCAGGGTCTCCATGGGGAGCAGGGAGCACCTTGAGATACTGCAACAACTTCTAGGAAGGCTTCCATTCTCTTTTCTTTGGGGTAGTGGGCGGCTGTATGTATATTTCAAGTCAATTTTATTGAAGTCTCAAAAGAAGGTGACCCGAGCTGGTACCCAGGCTACAAATGAATAGATAGTTGTACATCCATGTCCATAGCCACATTGTTCACAATAGCCAAAAAGCAGAAGCAGTGCAAGTGTCCACTGAAACGAAATGTAGCCTATACATATAGTGGAATATGATTCAGCCCTGAAAAGGAAGGAAATTCTGACACATGCTACATCATGGATGGACCTTGAAGACATTATGCTAAGTGAAATAAGCCAATCACAAAAGGACACCTATTGTGTGATTCCACTTATATGACATACCTAGGGCAGTCGTATTTGTAAAAACAAAATAGAATGGTGGTTGCCGTGGGTAGCAGGTGGGGGAAAAGGGGAGTTAGTGTTTAAAGGTGCACAGTTTCAGTTTCGTAAGATGAAAACAGTTCTGGAGATTGGTTGTATAACAATGTGAATGTACTTAATTTCACTGAAATATACACTTAAAAACAGTGAAGATAGTACATTTTATTTTACATATATTTTACCACGCTTTTTTGTAAAGGCACAGCCAAGTCATACGTCCCAGAAAAACCACCCATATGGGAATAATTACTGTCCCTGCTCTTGTCCTACAGAAAAACGGCTCAGAGACTGAGCACGGTGGCTCACTCCTGTAATCCGGGAGGCTGGGAGGCTGAGGCTGGTGGATCACTTGAGGTCAGGAGTTCAAGACCAGCCTGGCCAACATGGTGAAACCCTGTCTCTACTAAAAATACAAAAATTAGCAGGTGTGGTGGCGGGTGCATGTAATCCCAGCTACTCCGGAGCCTGAGGCAGGAAAATCAGTTGAACCCAGGAGGCAGAGGTTGCAGTCAGTTGAGATTGTGCCACTGCAAGCCAGCCTGGGCAACATAGAGAGACTCCATCTCCAAAAAAGAAAAACGGCTCAGACAACAGTAAGCCATCTTTAAAGTGTCTCTCAATTAGTAAGTTTCCATCACTCCGCTAGACTTCCTTGGGACTGGCCCAGGCTGTACACTCTCACTGTCGCCTTGTGGGACACTTGCTCCCTTGCCAACACCAGCTATTAGCACTTCGTTATATGCACGCATATATATCTATGTATGGGCATTTATCGATTTGACAAGAGAAAATGTTATCTATTTTATTTTCTTTTTCTTTTTTTTTTTTTTTTTTTTTTTTTTTTTTGAGGCAGAGTCTTCACTCTGTCGCCCAGGCTGGAGTGCAGTGGCGCGATCTCGGCTCACTGCAAGCTCCGCCTCCCGGGTCCGCGCCATTCTCCTGCCTCAGCCTCCCAAGTAGCTGGGACTACAGGCGCCCGCCACCGCGCCCGGCTAATTTTTTGTGTTTTAGTAGAGACGGGGTTTCACCGTGTTAGCCAGGATGGTCTCGATCTCCTGACCTCGTGATCCGCCCGCCTCGGCCTCCCAAAGTGCAGGGATTACAGGCGTGAGCCACCGCGCCCGGCCCTATTTTATTTTCTTTATTTATTAATTTACTTTGAGAGAGGGCCTTGCTCTGTCACCCAGGCTGAAGTGCAGTGATGCAATCTCAACTCACTGCCATCCTCCACCTCTGGGGCTCAAGCCATCCTCCCACTTCAGCCTCCCGAGTAGCTGGTACTACAGGCACGTGCCACCATGCCTGGCTAATTTTCGAATTTTTAGCAGAGGCGGGTTTTGCCATGTTGCCCAGGCTGGTGTTGAATTCTTGGGCTCAAGTAATCTACCCACCTCAACCTCCCAAAGTGCTGGGATTACAGACTTGAGCCACTGTGTCTGGCCCTATCTATTTTAATTTTTACTTCTTTGTTTACATCTGAGGTTTCAAATTTTGTTGGCTATTTTTCTTTTTTCATGAGTTGCCTGTCTTTAAGGCTAAGAGAGCAACCAGGAGAACAAGTGTGTTCACTTGGCGTTCTCAGTCCCACAGGTGTGTCAGACCTCATTGCCCTGTTTTTAATGACTTGCATTGTTTTTGGCACAAAGTGTATTAATCAGAGTTCCTGGTAACAAGAAATAGAAACCAAATCTGGTTAATGAAGTGGAAAAGCTTTGTTTTGTCATGTTTTTGGAAACATATCAGGCAGCTCACAGAATCTTCGTGAAGGCTGGAAACCCAGGATGAGAAAATGAACAAAAACCAAGGGTTACTGGCAGCAGAGTCCAGCTGGATCCCACCCAAGCCTTGGTCTGGTTAGAACACTGGGTTCCATGCCAAGGGACCCAGTGCTGCCTCTGCCCCCACTGCCCAAAGAACATTCTCCCGTTTTCCTTAGCAGGAGCATCCAGTGAGCCACACTGGCCACCAGAGAGGGAACGGGGAAAGTGAATATCTATTATTCCTGTCCTGGGGAACAAGAAGCAAGGGGAGGCCTTCACACAGTGGAGTAAGAGGGATATAGATGCTGGGCTGTCCAAAAGATGCTGACCACCAAGTTTATGAACTACTTAACAGGGTACAAAGCATCTTCCTGTCCATAAATAGAGCTATCAGTGGCCACCACATGCTGGTGTTGCTACGTAGAAGGCACTAAGCTGAGCATATGACATGCTACATCATTAGCTCTTCTTTTTTTTTTTTTTGAGACAGAGTCTCGCTCTGTTGCCCAGGCTGGAGTGCAGTGGCGTGATGATCTCCGCTCACTGCAAGCTCCGCCTCCTGGATTCATGCCATTCTCCTGCCTCAGACTCCCCAGCAGCTGGGACTACAGGCACCCACCACCACGCCCGGCTAATTTTTTTTGTTTTTTTTTTTTAGTAGAGATGGGGTTTCACCGTGTTAGCCAGGATGGTCTCAATCTCCTGACCTCGTGATCCGCCCGCCTTGGCCTCCCAAAGTGCTGAGATTACAGGCGTGAGCCACGGCGCCTGGCCTACATCATTAGCTCTTCTAATGATCCTCCAAGGTTGGTATTACTCTCTCTGTTTTGTAAGTAAGAAAACCAAGTTTGGAGTGATTCTATCACTTTCCCCAGGCACACAGTAAATGTCAGAGCCAAAATGCAAACCCTGCTCCATCTGACTCTAAAATCACACCACAGCCAGGCGCAGTGGCTCACGCCTGTAATCCCAGCACTTTGGGAGGCCGAGGCAGGTGGATCACAAGGTCAGGAGTTTGAGACCAGCCTGGCCAACATGGTGAACCCCGTCTCTACTAAAACTACAAAAATTAGCCAGGCGCGGTGGCGGGCGCCTGCAATCCCAGCTACTTGGGAGACTGAGGCAGGAGAATCGCTTGAACTTGGGAAGTGGAGGTTGCAGTGAACTGAGATCGCACCAGTGCACTCTAGCCTGGGTGACAGAGCAAGACTTCATCTCAAAAAAAAAAAAAAAAAAACATAAATAAATAAAATAAAATCATATGCCACAGGGCCTCCCAGGTGGTTGGTTTGACAATCACAATACCCCACCACCACCCACCCCCAGGAGGGACCAGAGGCTTCCCAGTGAGTGAGTGGCAGAATACAGCCCCGCTAGATTCATTCTCTTTGGATTATCTTCAAGATGCCAGGAGAGCTCCAAATATAATGGCTCTCCTGATTGCCATAAGGAAGAGACTTCGGTGATGTGTTTTCTGTATGTTCCCCGTTTTAGCCAGCATGTCAAGAAAATGCGTAAAATGTGTATTTAAAAATATATTTTAGGCCAGGCGAGGTGGCTGATGCCTGTAATCCCAGCACTTTGGGTAGATCACTTGAGGTCAGGAGTTTGAAACCAGCCTGGTCAACATGGTGAAACCCCGTCTCTACTGAAAAAATACAAAAATTAGCTGGGCGTGGTGGCATACACCTATAGTCCTAGCTACTCGGGAAGCTGAGGCAGGAGGATAGCTTGACCCTGGGAGGTGGCAGTTTCAGTGAGTCAAGATTGCACCACTGCATTCCAGTGTGATCGACAGAGCAAAACTCCCTTTCAAAAAAAAAAAAAAAAGGCTGGGCGCGGTGGCTCACACCTGTAATCCCAGCACTTTGGGAGGCCAAGGCAGGCGGATCACGAGGTCAGGAGATCGAGACCGTCCTGGCTAACATGGTGGAACCCTGTCTCTACTAAAAATACAGAAGAATTAGCTGGGCATGGTGGCAGGCACCTGTAGTCCCAGCTACTTGGGAGGCTGAGGCAGGAGAATGGCGTTAACACAGGAGGCAGAGCTTGCAGTGAGCCGAGATCTAGCCACTGCACTCCAGCCTGGGCAACAGAGTGAGACCCTGTCTCAATAAAAAAAAAAAAAAAAGAAGTATTTTAAAGCCTCTGGTTCTAGGTCTGATGGAGTAGCGGGTATCATATTTATCTTTCCCTGGCCTCTGCTGGGAATGAATATAAAGCCCGGACAAAATATAGTAAACAACTCTTTGCAGATATGCTACATCAACCGGTACAGGGATATGGTCACTAAGAGAGTTCACTCCCGCTTTCACGCTGAAGACATTTTCTTGACGACGGGAAACAGTGTCCAAGGAGAGACTAGCAGTGTTACTAGTTGGGGAAAACAGATGGGAGTGCAAGGCTGCTGAGGCAACGGGGATTTCGGGGAGAGGAAGGAGACACAGAGCAGAAACCCAAGAATTCTGCTTAAAAATTCTTCTTGAGGACACAAGGAAGTTTTTGAGGGATAAAAATATTCTATATTTTGATTGTGGTGATGGTTACATATGTGTTTACAGTCATCAAAAGCCATTAAACTGTGCTCTTAAAATGAGTGAGTTTTATTGTAAGTATATCAATATATTAATTGCATTTTGTATTTATTTATTTTGAAACAGGGTCTCGCTCTGTCACCCAGGCTGGAGCACAGTGGAGTGATCACAGCTCACTGCAGCCTTGTCCCCTGGGGCTCAAGTGATCCTCCCACCTCAACCTTCCAAGGAGCTGGGACTACAGGTGCACACCACCATGCCCGGCTATGGGGCCTCCCAATGTTGCCCAGATTGGCCTCAAATTCCTGGGCTCAAGTGATCCTCCCACCTCAGCCTCCCAAAGTGCTGAGATTATAGGTGTGAGCCACCACACCTGGCTAGTTTTTATTTTTGAAGAATGCCTTTGTCAAGCTCACCCATCCTCACTAACACTGTGAATGAACATTAAAAAAATATTGTCCTAGACTGTTTCCTAATAATTTTACTAAGGCAGTGAGAGTTATAATAAGCTAAAATACGATGAGATTAGCATCGCCCATCCTAAATCCCAATGTACTGTATTTTAAATCAATAAAATTATTGTATTTTATTTTGTTTACTGAGTTGGGGTCTCCCTCTATTGCCCAGGCTGGAAAATAGTGGTGCGATCACATCTCACTGCAACCTTGACTTCCTAGATTCATGCAATCCTCCCATCTCTGCATCCCAAGTAGCTGGGACTACAGGTATGCATCACCAAGCCCCGCTAATTTGTTAATTTTTTAACAGAAATGCAGTCTCACTATGTTGCCCAGGCTGGTCTCAAACTCCTGGGCTCAAGTGATCCTCCCTCCTCGGCCTCCCAAAGTGCTGGGATTACAAACATGAGCTCCCACACCTAGCCAAAGTTGATTATTTTATTTTTTTTGAGTCAGAATCTCGCTCTGTCGCCCAGGCTGGAGTGCAGTGGCATGCTATCGACTCACTGCAACCTCTGCCTCCCGGGTTCAAGTGATTCTCCTGCCTCAACCTCCCAAGTAACTGGGATTACAGGAGCAGACCAATATGCCCAGCTAATTTTTGTATTTTTGTGGAGACAGGGTTTTCACCGTGGTGGTCAGGCTGGTCTCGAACTCCTGGCCTCAAGTGATCCACCCGCTTCAGTCTTCCAAAGTGCTGGCATTACAGGTGTGGGCCACCACGCCCAGCCAGAAGTTGATTATTTTAAAATTCTCCTTCTTGAGGCTTCACTGACTCCTAAACTCCCACACACAGGGCAAGACTCCGGCAGATGGAGTAGAGAATAGCCTCTGCAGCTAGATAGCTGAGTTGAAGTTTCAGAGGCTTTTCAGGGCTGGGAGAGTTGGAGTTTGGCCCCAGCCAGAGTAGAGAGACTTTGGCGAAGACCTGAGGTTTTCACTTGAGATCCTAGAAAGATCATACACACGCAGAGTGGGCCATGAGTTAGCAATGGGAATGGAGACAACTATGCCCTCTTGGAGGCTGGAAAACAAATGAATGAGTGGCAACTACTTTAGCCGATCCAAGAGAGCTGAGTCCTAAACTGAATAGGAGAAGAAGCTAAAAGCAACCAGATTTACTCTGTGGAATTTCCAAAAGGCTCAGGAATTGGCACCAGAATTAGACGTGAAAGTGGGGCTTAAGAACAAGAGAACTGGCCGGGCGCGGTGGCTCAAGCCTGTAATCCCAGCACTTTGGGAGGCCGAGACGGGCGGATCACGAGGTCAGGAGATCGAGACCATCCTGGCTAACACGGTGAAACCCCGTCTCTACTAAAAAATACAAAAAAACTAGCCGGGTGCAGTGGCGGGCGCCTGTAGTCCCAGCTACTCGGGAGGCTGAGGCAGGAGAATGGCGTGAACCCGGGAGGCGGAGCTTGCAGTGAGCCGAGATCCGGCCATTGCACTCCAGCCTGGGCGGCAGAGCGAGACTCCGTCTCAAAAAAAAAAAAAAAAAAAAAAAAAGAACAAGAGAACTGTTTGAAAATTTAAAAAAAAAAATTATATACCCCAAATGCCCTCCTCATATCCTGCCATCCAGAAAATTGGTGGGAGACTAAAGTTTATTCCCAGGAGATGGCTGGGCACGGTGGCTCACACCTGTAATCCCAGCACTTTGGGAGGCCAGGAGTTCGAGATCAACCTGGCCAACACGAAGAAGCCACCTCTAAAAAAATACAAAAATTAGCATGGTATGGTGGCATGTGCCTGTAGTCCCAGCTACTCAGGGAGCTGAAGCACAAGAATCTCTTGAACCTGGGAGGTGGAAGTTGCAGTGAGCCAAGATCATTCCCCTGTACTCCAGCCTGGGTGATAGAGCGAGACTCCATCTCTAAATAAATAAATAAATAAAGTTTATTCCCAGAAGAAAGTAAATTGCATGGTCTCTAGATTAGAGGACTCTGGACTCAGCTAGTAAGAGGGATCTGTACTTACAGCAGGGGATTAAGCAAACATTTACAGCTGTAGTGTGAAACCCCGGCCTGCTTCATTCACTGAGCTCCTGGGGCTTCATAACTCCAGGTGATCAGTTGAAGAATGTATTTTGGAGAATCTGACTACCTAAAAAAAAAAAAAGATCTAAAGATACTCATAACAATGAATGGCTCAGCCAGATCACCCTGCAATGAAGTTCATAGTCAAAAAGTTCTCCCCATGTGCTCAGACTTTTCAATCAGCTTTTTAGTGCCCCTACTCAGATAACCAACAGTCATCAGACATCTGACCAAAGTCTCTAACATGAAAGGCAGAGATGAAAATAAATGGAAAAACCTACTTGGAGAAAATTATTTTATGCAGGGAAAAGAGAACTTTTAAAAATACAACAAAAAACCTATAATTATTATTTCTTAGCAAGATCTTAAAAACATGTGTCAGGCTGAGCACAGTGGCTCACACCTATGATCTCAGCACTTTGGAAGGCCGAGGTGGGTGGATCCTTTGAGGTCAGGAGTTCGAGACCAGCCTGGCCAACATGGTGAAACCCCGCCTCTACTAAAAATACAAAAATTAGCTGGGCCTGGTGGCGGGCGCCTGTAGTCCCAGCACATGGGAGGCTGAGGCAGGAGAATCTCTCGAACCCAGGAGGCAGAGGTTACAATGAGCAGAGATTGTACCACTACACTCCAGCCTGGGTGACAGAGCAAGACTCCGTCTCAAAACAAACAAACAAACAAACAAAAAAAAAAAAACAAAAACAAAACCCACGCATTTCTGAAACAAGAACACAATACTATCAAAAATAGACATAATACTTATATGGATATTTTTCCCCCTTTCTGAGATAGAGTCTTGCTGTGTTGCCCAGACTAGAGTGCAGTGGTTATTGATAGGCGTAATCCCACTACTGATCAACTGATCAGCATGGGAGTTTTGACCTGCTCCATCTCTCTTTTTTTTTTTAGTTTGGGATATGACCTTTATTAAGCTTATGCACCAGAGTGGAAATAATGCCTGTACAAAACCAAATGTTTGTTACTATAACTTCTGCATGACTGTTAAAATCCAGTTTTTTAAAAAACTCTATCAAAACCCACTACTTTGGAATCAATAGCTTCTTTGAAGCCATAGTAACACTTAAACATGGTTAAGACTAGAATGCAGAAATTGGTTGGTTGGAAAGCTAATTAAACTTCCAGCTTGCTCAGATACAATTACAAAAAGACAAACTTGGGCTGGGAGCGGTGGCTCACGCCTGTAATCCCAGCACTTTGGGAGGCCAAGGCAGGCGGATCACCTGATGTCAGGAGTTCGAGGCCAGCCTGGCCAACATGATGAAACCCCATCTCTACTAAAAATACAAAAGCTGGCCGGGCGTGGTGGCATGCGCCTGTAATCCCAGCTACTTAGGAGGCTGAGCCAGGAGAATCGCTTGAACCTGGGAGGCGGAGGTTGCAGTGAGCTGAGATCACGCCATTGCACTCTAGCCTGGGCAACAAGAGCAAAATTCCATCTACAAAAAAAAAAAAAAGACGAAATTGTGTTTTTCACAGAGATACAGTCCACTGGAATCACCATGCTGGACAGTTGGTAGAGTACTTAGAGTCCCGAGATAATAAGGAATCCAGGCAGCCTTTAGACAGTCTACTGTTGTCCTTTCTTCCCCATCAGAGATCTGTGAGTGTGTGGAATGACACCACCACTAGCAATTGTAGCCTTGATGAGAGAAGATGAAGATGAAGAGAATTCTTCATCTTCACAAACAGCAAGTTGCAAGTGACAAGGGGTAATACGCTTTACCTTGAAGTCTTTTGATGCTTTTGCTGCCAGTTCAGGTAGCTCTGCGGTGAGTTACTCTAGGATGGCTATGCTATGCACTGCGGCAGTTGCACCCACATGCCCATGACTGGTTGTCCTAGATCTCAGGTGTCGATGAATATGTCCCACTGGGAACTGCAGGTCGGCTCTCTACGAGCCTTTGTCTTGGTTTTTCCAGAGTCCTTCCCAGCCTTATTGCCAGTCGTTTCGAATTCTGCTGAAGCTCAAACAAGCAAGACAGAGAAAGGGCTAATCAAACACCCAGCAAGATCCCACCACCTATTTCTTCAGTGCAATGCAATTTAAACTACCAACCTGCTCCTTTTCTGATCTGGGCCAGTTCACCCCTCCTTAGGCAACCTGATGGTCCTCTGCTCCCAGGAGGTCATCATATTGATGCCGAACTTAGTACGGATACCCGATCAGCATAGCATGCTACAGCCCAGAACTCCTGGGCTCAAGCGATCTTCCTGCCCCTGCCTCCCCAGGAACTAGCACTAAAGGTGCAAACCACTATGCCCAGCAAGAGTATAATGTATTTAGACATTCAATTTGCAAATATATAAACCTGAGACAAAAACACAATACTGTTGGGGTTTTGGTTGTTTTTGAGACCGTGTCTCACTCTGTCACCTAGACTGGAGTACAGTGGTGCGAACATGGCTTACTGCAGCCTTTACCTCCTGGAATCAAGCAGCCCTCCTGCTTCAGCCTCCCATGTAGCTGGGACTACAGGCACATGCCATCACACTCAACTAATCTTTTTATTTTTTTGTAGAGATGGGGTCTCACTTTGCTGCCCAGGCTGGTTTTGAACTCCTGATCTCAGTCCTCCACCTCAGCCTCCCAAAGTGCTGGGATTACAGGTATGGGCCACCATGCCTGGCCACTATTTTCTTTTTTTTTAGGGGAACATTCAAAGGACAAAAAGGAGCTCTTTAAACTTAAAAATATAATGTCAGAAATCAAAAGCTCAGTAGAAGGATTGGAATATAAAATTGAGGAAAGCTTACAAAAACATAGTCACAGAAAATAGGAGAGAAGAGATAAGAAAATTAGAGGCCTGGCCAGGCGCGGTGGCTCACGCCTGTAATCCCAACACTTTGGGAGGCCAAGGCGGGCGGATCACGAGGTCAGGAGATCAAGACCATCCTGGCTAACAGAGTGAAACCCCGTCTCTACTAAAAATACAAAAAATTAGCCGGGCGTGGCGCCTGTAGTCCCAGCTACTCGGAGGCTGAGGCAGGAGAATGGCGTGAACCCGGGAGGCGGAGCTTGCAGTGAGCCGAGATCACGCCACTGCACTCCAGCCTGGGCGACAAAACAAGACTCCGTCTCAAAAAAAAAAAAAAAAGAAAGAAAATTAGAGGCCTAATACAGGAATTCCACTTTCTGAATAATAGGAATTCCAGAAAAATAAATAAATAAATAAACAAACAAACAAATAAATAAACAAAAAAAAACCAACAGAGAAGAAGGAGTGGAGGAAATGCTCAAAGAAACACCCGGGCTGGGCACGATGGCTCACACCTGTAATTCCAGCACTTTGGGAGGCCAAGGTGGGTGGATCATGAGATCAGGAGTTTGAGACCAGCTTGGCCAACATATGAAACCTCATCTGTACTAAAAATACAAAAAATTAGCCAGGTGTGGTGACAGGCGCCTGTAATCCCAGCTACTTAGGAAGCTGAGGCAGGAGAATCACTTGAACTCGGGAGGGGGAGGTTCCATTGAGCCAAGATTGTGCCACTGCACTCTAGCCAGGTGACAGAGCAAAACTCCATCTCAAATAAAATAAAATAAAATAAAATACCCAAAGAAAATTTTCAAAAACGGAGACATATATTTCCCTTTTAAAAGGGCCCAAGATGTTCTTGGCCCAATGGATGAAAAGAGACCAACATCAAGACAAATCATTGTAATTTAGAACACTGAAGACAAAGAGAAGATCCTGCAAGTTTCTGAAGGGAAAGGGGAGCAGGTCAGGAATTAAGAGTGGCTTGAATGTCTCAATAGATGCACTGGGAGTTAGAAGACAAGCAATGCTTTCAAATTTCCAAAGGAAAATCATCTCCAACGTAATTCTTTTTTTTTTTTTTTTGAGACAAAGTCTCACTCTGTCACCCAGGCTGGAGTGTAGTGGTGCAATCTCAGCTTGCTGCAACCTCTGTCTTCTGACTTCAAGCAATTCTCCTGCCTCAGTCTCCCAGGTAGCTGGGATTATAGGCATTAGCCACCAGACCTGACTAATTTTTTGTATTTTTAGTAGAGACAGGGTTTCACCAAGTTGGCCAGGCTGGTCTCAAACTCCTGACCTCAAGTGATCTGCCTACCTCGTATTCCCATAGTGCTGGGATTACAGGTGTGAGCCATGGTAACCAGCCATACAACTTAAAATTTTATACCCAACCAAACTATCAATCAAGGTTGAAGATAGAAAAAGACATTTGAGTCATTTAAGGTTCAGTAAAAAATGTTTATATACTCAGGAGGTTCCTGAAGGATGTGTTTCACCAAAATAAGGTAGTAAATCAAGAAAAAGACAAGGGGAAACAGGAATCTGACATATGATAGATAAAGAGAATCCCCCAGGATGTTGGTAAAAAGAGACTGCAAGATGACAACAATGCAACAGTCCTGTAGGACAACCAGCCTAGACCAGATAAGGTCAGAAATGTCTAAGAGAGATTTCTTCTTTTCTTTTTTTTGAGACGGAGTTTTGCTCTTGTCACCCAGGCTGGAATACAATGGTGTGATCTCGGCTCACTGCAACCTCTGCCTCCCGGGTTGAAGCAATTCTCCTGCCACAGCCTCCCGAGTAGCCGGGATTACAGGCACCTGCCACCATGCCCGGCTAATTTTTTGTATTTTTAGTAGAGACAGGGTTTTACCATGCTGGCCAGGCTGGTCTCAAACTCCTGACCTCAGGCGATCCACCCATGTTGTCCTCCCAAAGTGCTGGGATTACAGGTGTGAGCCACTGTGCCCAGCCATGTCTAAGAGAGGTTTCTTCAAGAAAATAAAATTGGTAGAATATCATCTGAAAGTATTGAGGGAAGATTTCAACAACTGAAAGAGCTTAGCATTAAATACATAGGAAACTAAGTAAATGAAGTGGGGGTGGAGATAATTATTAGCTCCAGGGAAAATAAAAAATTGTGCATAGTCCATCACATGGTAATAGTGTTTACATAGTGGTAATAATGTAAACACTGGCTATTGCTCTAACCAAATTATTGTATGACTATAGTGGAAAGATGGAGGCCAGGAAGGGCGCATGAGTTGTTCGAGTACGGAAGACAATAAATAGTGCCTAAAACTGAAAAAAGTATGATGTAGTAATAAAATAATATTATTGAGGGAAATGGCGATAAATGCCAAAAGAATGAGCTATAAAAATTGAAGATGGCCAGGTGTACTGGCTCATGCCTGTATTCCCAGCACTTTGAGAGGCCAAGGCGGGTGGATCACTTGAAGTCAGGAGCTCAAGACCAGCCTGGCCAACATGGTGAAACCCCATCTCTACTAAAAATACAAAAATTAGGCCGGGCGCGGTGGCTCAAGCCTGTAATCCCAGCACTTTGGGAGGCCGAGGCGGGTGGATCACGAGGTCAGGAGATCGAGACCATCCTGGCTAACATGGTGAAACCCCGTCTCTACTAAAAATACAAAAAACTAGCCGGGCGTGGTGGCGGGCGCCTGTAGTCCCAGCTACTCGGAGGCTGAGGCAGGAGAATGGCGTGAACCTGGGAGGCGGAGCTTGCAGTGAGCCGAGATCGCGCCACTGCACTCCAGCCTGGGTGACACAGCGCGAGACTCCGTCTCAAAAAAAAAAAAAAAAAAAAAAAAAATACAAAAATTAGCCAGGTATGGTGGCATACACCTATAGTCCCAGCTACTCAGGAGGCTGAGGCAAGAGGAGAATCGCTTGAATCTGGGAGGTGGAGGTTGCAGTGAGCTGAGATCACGTCACTGCACCCCAGCCTGGGTGACAGAGCGACACCCTGTCTCAAAAAAAAAAAAAAATGGGCTGGGCGCGGTGGCTCACGCCTGTAATCCCAGCACTTTGGGAGGCCGAGGCGGGTGGATCACGAGGTCAGGAGATCGAGACCATCCTGGCTAACACGGTGAAACCCCA
Organism: Theropithecus gelada; assembly: GCF_003255815.1. Taxonomy (NCBI): domain Eukaryota; kingdom Metazoa; phylum Chordata; class Mammalia; order Primates; family Cercopithecidae; genus Theropithecus; species Theropithecus gelada. The sequence goes on from NC_037677.1 coordinate 56,045,242, forward strand.
TCTCTACTAAAAATACAAAAAAATTAGCCGGGCGTGGTGGCAGGGGCCTGTAGTCACAGCTACTCAGGAGGCTGAGGCAGGAGAATGGCGTGAACGTGGGAGGCAGAGCTTGCAGTGAGCCGAGATCACACCACTGCACTCCAGCCTGGGTGACAGAGCGAGACTCCGCCTCAAAAAAAAAAAAAAAAAAAAAAAATGAAGGTGATTATCTCTGCTAAGGGGAAGGGAGAGGGCTCTTTTTCATAAGTCTTGCACCATCCTTTGACTTTTTAAGCTATGTAAATGAATAACTTAAATAAAAATTAAAACTTTGACCCAATTTCTATCTCCAAACATACAGCCTGAGGCAGGCAAACACACAAAGCAATGTAAAGACAAAGCATCCAAAACCTGAAAAGGAAAGTTAAGTTGTACACAGGGAAGGACAGCATACGCATAGGTAAGAGGAACAGCAGGACTTCCGGAAATAGGCTGAAAATATTAATGATGCCTCCTTAGACTCATCCAGGAAACCATCATATTTAACATGACCTGGAACTTGACCTTTCAGGATGCAGTCTGTTCTCCCAGGGATGGGAGGTGGGAGCTTCCCTAGGGAAAGTAACGTGGGATGGAAGTTTCTAAAAGCCAAAGCAGCCATCACTGTCCCCCCTACTTCCTGTTCCTCTTCATCCATCCTCTCCTCCATCCTCCACCAGCCCCTCAGGATCCCTGCTTAGAGATATTGACCTGTGCTCATGTTTGCGAAGATCAAACTGACTGAGGGGATTAGGACGCGCTTAAGAGCCAGCAGACAAATCTGGCTTTACTTTTACCCCTGCATCCTCTCTCCCCAGCCATGTTTGTGGTATCTGGGCAGACAGCTCAGCCAACCCACCTGCACAGCTTCCCCAGACATTCCACACCCAGACAGTGGTGCCAGGAGTAAAGCGGCAGAGAAAGGGAAGGTATTAGGGGAGAATTAAGGTGAGGAAGTGACTCAGCCCCGCATAAGCCTGCAGGCATCCGGAGGAGTTCTCAGGAGGCAGTGGCGGCTGGGCCGCATTTCAAGCTGGCCTGTGAGTGAGGCTGAAATGTGACTCGCTCTGCCCCACCAGGCACTTGGTGTTGCAGGGGAGGGCTGGCTGTGCTCCTGTCCCCAGCCCAGACTCCCAGAACATCCCTGGTGGTCTGGTTGGGTTTGGGGTCACTGGATTTTGCATGGCAATGGGTTTCTTTCTTCTGGGTTTGTTTGCCTTGCATAGGGTGGAACCAGGTAGAGAGGTGACTACGGCAGGAGCGGCCTCTCCTGTGAAAGAAGCCGCTCCCCTCGAGGACAGAGGGCGGTGGGCTTTGGGGGCCTGGCAAGGGAAAGCAAGCCCGTAGGCAGGACCACTGCTTCATACAGAATATGCTGCCTTTCAGTTAGACAATTCAAATTCAGGCCCTTGACACTTGGACAAGATACCAGCCTCTCAGAGACTGTTTATTCATGGAACAAACCCTGGAAAACAAAATTACCTCGATTGTTTGTCAGATGCGTTCACTCTGTAACCACCTCTGATATGCCAGGGTCTGGGTTCAGTTTAGAAATAATTTTTAAAAGTAAGCCATCTCACTCCATTAAGATGGCTACTATCTGGCTGGGTGCGGTGGCTCACTTCTGTAATCCCAGCACTTTGGGAGGCCAAGGCAGGAGGATCGCTTGAGCTCAGGGGTTCAAGACCAGCCTGGGCAACACAGCTAAACCCTGCTTCTACAAAAAAATATTTAAAATTAGGCAGGTGGTGCCATGCACCTGTAGTCCCAGCTACTTGGGGGTACTGAGGCAAGAGGGTTGCTTGAACTCAGGAGGTAGAGGCTGTAGTGAGCCAAGATTGTGCCATTGCACTCCAACCTATGGGACAAAATGAGACCCTGTCTCAAAAAAAAAAAAAAAAAAAAGGATGGTTACAATGAAAAAATTTAAAATATATTTAAAAACAGGCTGGGCACAGTGGCTCGCACCTGTAATCTCAGCACTTTGGGAGACCAAACTGGGAGGATCATCTGAGGCCAGGAGTTGGAGACCAGCCTGGTCAACACAGCCAGACCCTGTCTCTACACAAAATTTAAAAATTAGCCAGGTACGGTCACACATGCCTATAGTCCCAGCTACTGGGGAAGCTGAGATAGTAGGATCCTTGAGCCCAGGAGTTCAATCCTATAGTAAGCTATGATCATGCCACTGCACCGCACACCAGCCTGGGCAACAGAACAAGACTCTGTGTCTGTAAATAAGTAAGTAAATAAATAAATAAGTAAATATTTTAAACATAAATAAAAACCAGAAAATAATAAGCCTTAGCAAGGATATGGAGAAACTGAAATTCTTGTGCACTATGGGTGGAAATATACAATCAGGCAGCTACTGTGGAAAAGAGTATGGTAGTCCCTCAGAAAATTAAACATAGACCAGGCGTGGTGGCTCACACCTATAGTCTCAGCCCTTTGGAAGGCCAAAGCAACAGGATCACTAGAGATCAGGAGTTTAAGACCAGCTTGGGCAACACAGAGAGGCCCCCATCTCTACAGAAAAAAATTTAATTAGCTGGGCATGGTGGTGTGCACCTGTGGGGCCAGCTACTTGGGAAACTGAGGCAGGAGGATCACTTGAGCCAGGTGAAGGCTGCAGTGAGCTCTGATCACACCACTGCACTCCAGTCTGGGTAACAGAGCGAGACCCTGTCTCAAAAAAAAACCAAAATAATGATAATAATAATAATAAATAAATAAACATAGGCTGAGTGTGGTGGCTCATGCCTGTAATCTCAGCACTTTGGGAGGCAGAGGTAGAAGGATACCTTGAGCCCAGGAGTTCAAGGTTGCAGCGAACTGTGATCATATCACTGCACTACAGCCTGGGTGACAGACTGAGACCTTGTCTCGTAGATAAATAAAACATAGAATTACCATATAATCCAGGTCGGGCACAGTGGCTCACACCACTCAGGTGGATCACCTGAGGTCAGGAGTTCAAGACCAGTCTGGCCAACATGGTGAAACCCCACCTCTACTAAAAATACAAAAATTAGCCAAGTGTGGTGGTGCGTGCCTGTAGTCCCAGCTACTCGGGAGGCTGATGCAGAATTGCTTGAACCCAGGAGGCAGAGGTTGCAGTGAACTGAGATGGCACCACTTCACTCCACCCTGGGTGATAGAATGAGACTCTGTCTCAAAAAAAGAAATTGCCATATGATTCAGCAGAGTATTTGCCTAAAATAACTAATTATTTTGATAATAAAATCCATCAGCCTCAGCCTCTCAAAGTACTGGGATTACAGACGTGAGCCACCATGCCCGGCCTGGTGTCTTTTTAAAAGAAATTTAGGGCCGGGCGCGGTGGCTCAAGCCTGTAATCCCAGCACTTTGGGAGGCCGAGACGGGCGGATCACGAGTTCAGGAGATCGAGACCATCCTGGCTAACACGGTGAAACCTCGTCTCTACTAAAATACAAAAAAAATTAGCCGGGTGAGGTGGCGGGCGCCTGTACTCCCAGCTACTCGGGAGGCTGAGGCAGGAGAATGGCGTGAACCCGGGAGGCGGAGCTTGCAGTGAGCTGAGATCTGGCCACTGCACTCCAGCCTGGGCAACAGAGCCAGACTCCATCTCAAAAAAAAAAAAAAAAAGAAATTTAGGCCAGGCGTGGTGGCTCACGCCTGTAATCCCAGCACTTTGGGAGGCTGGGACGGGTGGATCACGAGGTTAGGAGCTTGAGACCAGCGTGGCCAAGATGGTGAATCCCCGTCTCTACTAAAAATACAAAAAAATTAAGCACTCGCAGTGACAGATGCCTGTAATCCCAGCTACTCGGGAGGCTGAGGCAGGAAAATTGCTTGAACCCAGGAGACGGAGGTTGCAGTGAGCTGAGATCACGCCACCATTGCACTCTAGCCTGGGTGACAGAGCAAGACTCCTTCTCAAACAAACAAACAAAAAAAGAAGTTTACAAAGTATTATTATTTTAATTATGGTAAAATAGACATAACATGAAATTAACCATCTTAATCATTTCAAGGGCACAGTTCACTAGTATTAATTACATTCACATTGCTGTGCAACCAATTTCCAGAACTCTTTTCATCTTGCAAAACTGAAACTCTGTACCCTACCTGTTAAGCAACAATTCCCCGTTCTCCCCTCTCCCAGCCCCTGGCAGCCCCTCTTCTATTTTCTCTCTCTGGGACTTGGACTATTCTAGGTACCACAAGTAAATGGAATCGCATAGTATTTGTCTTTTTGTGACTGGCATATTCCACTTAGCATGATGTCCTCAAGGTTTATTCATTGTAGGATGTAAGAATTTCCCTTCTTCTTAAGGCTGAATATCTTACTGCATGTACAGATCACATATTGCTGCTCCATTCATCTGTCGATGGACATTTGGGTTGCTTCCACCTTTTGACTTTTGTGAACAATCCTGCTATGAAGGTGGGTGTCCAAATAACTCTATGATACCCTGCTTTTAATTCCTTTTTTTTTTTTTTTTTTTTTTTGAGACAGAGTTTTGCTCTTGTTGCTCAGGCTGGAGTGCAATGGCCCGATCTCAGCTCGCTGCAACCTCTGCCTCCAGGCTTCAGGTGATTCTCCTGCCTCAGCCTCCCGAGTAGCTGGAATTAGACGCATGTGCCACATGAGCACAGTGGCTCACGTCTGTAATCTCAGCACTTTGGGAGACCTAGGCAGGTGGGTCGCTTGAGGTCAGGAGTTCAAGACCAGCCTGGCCCACATGGTAAAACCCCATCTCTACTAAAAATACGAACATTAGCCGGGTGTAATGGTGGGCACCTGTAATCTCAGTTACTCAGGAGGCTGAGGCAGAATAGCTTGAACCCAGGAGGTGGAGTTTGCAGTGAGCCAAGATTGTGCCCTGGCACTCCAGCCTGGGTGACAGAGAGAGACTCCATCTCAAAAAATAAAATAAAATAAAAATTAAAAAACTAAAATAAAGTAAATGGGTTTCCTCACAGTTCAGTTTACATATATACTGGGCTTGACATGTGGTTCCCAGGTCATCTCGCCTGGGTTTCAGGGCAGTGTTTAGGTATCAAAGGGGATGTAAGTACCAGTTCCTTAGGAAAGGCCCAGGAGAAAGGCTGTAGCCTTAACAAATGAGAAGTAGGGGACTCAGAGAAGAAGATGACAAGCCTACAACAAGAGGGGAAGAAACTTACTGTTTTGTTGGTGATGGTGGGTTTTTTAATCTTCTTTTTTTTTTTTTTGAGACGGAGTCTTGCTCTGTTGCCAGGCTGGAGTGCAGTGGTATGATCTCAGCTCACTTCAACCTCTGCCTCCTGGGTTCAAGCGATTCCCCTGCCTCAGCCTCCCAAATAGCTGGGACTACAGGCGCGTGCCACCACGCCCAGCTAATTTTTTGTATTTTAAAAGACGGGGTTTCACCATGTTGGCCAGGGTGGTCTCAATCTCCTGACCTCATGATCCACCTGCCTTGGCCTCCCAAAGTGCTAGGATTATAGGCATGAGCCACTGCGCCCAGCTGAAACTTACTTTACTACTCACCATTTGGGCACCATAGTTTCCTAGATGAACAGAGAGTATATCTTGTAATATTTAAAGACATGGCATTGCCAGGTGTGGTGGCTCACGCCTGTAATTCTAGCACTTTGGGAGGCTGAGGCGGGTGGATCACCTGAGGTCAGAAGTTTGAGACCAGCCTGGCCAATCTGGTGAAACCCCGTCTCTACCAGTAATACAAAATTATCTGGGCATGGTGACACATGCCTGTAATTCCAGCTACTTGGGAGGCTGAAGCAGGAGAATTGCTTGAACCGGGAAGCAGAGGTTGCAATGAGCCGAGATCGCACCATTACACTCCAGCCTGGGCAACAAGAGCAAAACTCTGTTCAAAAAATAAAATAAAATAAAGATGTGACATTACTAAATACCTATTTTACTCTCCATTTTGACTTGTGAGATGTGTATCTGTAAGTGTGTGTAATAAGGGCATTAGGCAGACCTACCCAGAAGTGCTTTCCTGAGCAAGGATATCCATAGCAGAGATTGTTCGTTGTCCTGCAAATCCATTCTCCCTCCTTCCTTAATCATGAAACTCCCAGCTTTTAGCTGGGCACACAGCCACCAAGAACAAGGACTACATTTCCCAGTATCACTTGCAGTTCTTTCTTTCTGAGAGATTAAGTTCTGGCCACTGGAATATATGCAGTGCCTGTATAACTTTCTGAAAGTGTATTCAAAGGAAAGGGACAAAAAATTCTTTTTGTCTTTCCTCCTTCTTGTTGGCTAGGATATAGACGTGATGGCTGGAGCTCAAGCAGCTCAAGCCATTTGCAGAGACAGTGGAACAACAGCAACGGAACCTACCTCATGGAGCCCTGTATCAGTCTGGATAGCTGACTTCAGACCTTCATTTATGTGGGACAGAAATGTATTTCTGTTTTGTTTAATTTGCTGTTATTTGGGGATTTCTGTTACTCACAGAAAAAAAATAATTTTTTTGTTTTGGGGTTTTGTTTTGTTTGTTTGTTTTTGTTTTTTTGAGATGCAGTCTTGCTCTGTCACCCAGGCTGAAGTGCAGTGGTGTGACCTTGGCTCACTGCAACCTCCACCTCCTGGGTTCAAGTGATTCTCCTGCCTCAGTCTCCCTAGTAGCTGGGATTACAGGCACCTGCCACCACACCTAGCTAATTTTTGTATTTTTGTAGAGACAGGATTTTGCAATGTTGGTCAGGCTTGTCTCGAACTCCTGACCTCAGGTGATCTGCCCACCTTGGGATTACAGGTAGGATTACAGGCACGAGCCACTGCAGCCAGCCAGAAAAAAATAATTTTAACTGACTTTCACAGTAGACAATAAACCTTGGGCTTACTCCCATCGGGGGTCTATGCACCATTTTTCTTCTTTTTTTTTTTTTTTTTTTTTTGAGATAGGGACTCACTCTGTTGCCCACAGGCTGGCATACAGGGGTATAATCATAGCTCACTACAGCCTCTAATTCCTGGACTCAAGTGATCCTCCTTCCTTAGCCTCCCAAAGTACTAGTGTGTGAGCCACCACACCTGACTTTTTTTTTTCTTTTTTTTTTTTTGAGATGGAGTCTCCCTCTGTCACCCAGGCTGGAGTGCAGTGCAGTGGCGTGATCTCGGCTCACTGTAAGCTCCGCCTCCTGGGTTCACGCCATTCTCCTGCCTCAACCTCCTGAGTAGCTGGGACTACAGGCGCCCACCACCACATCTGGCTAATTTTTTTGTAGTTTTAGTAGAGATGGGGTTTCACCATGTTAGCCAGGATGGTCTCAATCTCCTGACCTTGTGATCTACCTGCCTTGGCCTCCCAAAGTGCTGGGATTACAGGCGTGAGCTACCGCACCCAGCCACACCTGACTGTTTTTTTCCTCCCCTTTCCCCAAACTCTTACCCTGATGAAACCAAGAGAGCTCAATTGGTGTTACCTGTGAGGAGAGACGACCCTAGTGCTACTGAGTAAGTTGAACTGCAGATAAGACAGTCTAGAAGCAGATGCATTTCAGAAAACAGTTAGGCATTACCTGGGAAAGTTGAAAATCACATACCCCATGACCCAGCACTTCCTCTTAAATGTATTAAATAGATGTGTGCATTAGAAGTCACATACAGCAGCATTGTTAGTAATTGCCAAAGACTGGACACAATCCAAATGACCATCAACAGAAGAATGGCTAAGTAAATTGTGGTATGTTTATACAATAGAATCGGCCATGCAGCAGTGAGAATGTATAGCTATAGCCACAAGCATCGACCCAGGCAAAAGTCCAAAAAATGTTGCATAAAGACGCAAGCCACAGAAGAAAACGTGTGGTCATAAATTCAAAACAAGGCAACGTCTTGTCTTGTGACATAGACGTTCACAGTCAAACCATAAAGAAAGGTAAGAAAATGGCCAGATGCAGTGGTAACGCCTGTAATCCCAACACTTTGGGAGGCCAAGGTAGGCAGATCACTTGAGGTCAGGAGTTCGAGACCAGAGGCAGTCTGGCCAACATGGTGAAACTCCATCTCTACAAAAAAGACAAAAATTAGCTGGGTGTGGTGGTGGATGCCTGTAATCCCAGCTACTCGGGAGGCTGAAGCAGGAGGATCGCTTGAGCCCAGGAGGTGGAGGTTGCAGTGAGCCGAGATTATGCCACTGCACTCCAGCCTGAGCAACAGAGTGAGACTCTGTCTCAAAAAAAAAAAAAAAAAAAAAAATTAAGAAAAGTAAAAAAATGAGCCAGGCACGGTGGCTCACTCCTGTAATCCCAGCACTTTGGGAGGCCGAGGCGGGTGGATCACCTGAGGTCGAGAGTTCAAGACCAGCCTGACCAACATGGAGAAACCCCATCTCTACTAAAAATACAAAATTAGCCGAGCGTGGTGGCACATGCCTGTAATCCCAGCAACTCAGGAGGCTGAGGCAGGAGAATCCGTTGAACCTGGGAGACAGAGGTTGCGGGGAGCCGAGATGGTGCCACTGCACTCCAGCCTGGGCGACAGAGTGAGAGACTCTGTCTCAAAAAAAAAAAAAAGTAAGAAAATGATTCCCCTCAGAATGAGATTAGAAGTTAGATGAAGGCAAGAGGCAGGGAATAATAATGTCATGGAGGGGTCCAGGAAAGGAGGAAAGGCTTCTGAGGTTCTGGTAAGGTTCTATTTCTTATCCTGGGGGCCAGCACATGGGGGTGACTATATGGGTGTTTGCTTTGGAACTGTTTTGAAACTATACACATATATTTTCTGCTGTCTTGTGCCTGTAAGAGAGAAGGAGGGAGGAAGAGTGAAGACACTGTTTTGACAGTGGAGGGGGAGAGAATGAATGCCTTTTTCCCTCTTCCTTCCCTGTCAGCATTCATGACTCATTCCACCACTATTTAGCACTTACTCCATTCTGCTTGAATTACTGTTAGCTGTTAACACGTCTGTCTCCCTCTGTCATTAATTTATTCATTCAGCTGACAATTACTGAAAGTCCCCAAGGTGTCTGCAGGAAAAAGGGGCGACTGAAGAGAGTTAACCAATAAAAGGGAAAAAACCTGGCCCCTCTCCTCCAGCAGCTCAGTCTTGGGGTGGGGGATGGGAGAGACAGATTCCTCTGGAGCTCTGTGGCAATTTGGCCCTGTGCCCTCAGGGCCTGGGCTCTAACAGAGGTGCAAGTGCGAGATCCACCTGAGAACCGGGACTGGTTTCCTGCTGCCCTGTATCCTTTACCACCTGGCACAACCATGGAGACAGCTGGTGTGTGTTAGGGCCTGGGTAAGTCAGTGTGAGTCTCTTCAAGCTTCAAATGCAAGTTTAAATCGAAAGCCTAGTTGACTATCCCGGGAAAGGGATTTCAGAGAGTCCTGGTTCACTGTCCTGATAAAATTCACCTAGGGTGCTAGTTAAAAATTCAGGTTTTGCCGGGCACGGTGGCTCACGCCTGTAATCCCAGCACTTTGGGAGGCCGAGGTGGGTGGATCACCTGAGGTCAGGAGTTCAAGACCAGCCTGGCCAACATGGTGAAACCCTGTTTCTACTAAAAACACAAAAATTATGGCCGGGCACGGTGTGAGCCACTGCACCAGGCCAAACCTAAACCTAATTTTTTTTTTTTGGAGACAGAGTTTGACTTCATGCCTATAATCCCAGCACTTTGGGAGGCCGAGGCAAGCGGATCACAAGGTTAGGAGTTCCAGACCAGTCTGGCCAACATGGCGAAACCCCATCTCTACTAAAAATATAAAAATTAGCCAGTGTGGTGGCGTGTGCCTGTAATCCCAGCTACTTGGAAGGCCAAAGCAGAAGAATTGCTTGAACTTGGGAGACAGAGGTTGCAGTGAGCCAAGTTTGCACCACTGCACTCCAGCCTGGGCAACATAGCGAGACTCCATCTCAAAAAACTGAAAATAAATTTAAAAAATACAAAAATTAGCGGGGCGTGGTGGCAGCTGCCTGTAATCCCAGCTACTCAGGAGGCTGAGGCAGAATTGCTTGAACCTGGGGTGGGGATGGGTGGGGCAGAGGTTGCAGTGAGCCGAGATCTTGCCATTGCGCTCCAGCCTGGACAAGAACGAAACTCTGTTTCAAAAAAAAAAAAAAAAGAAAATTAGATTTGGCGTGGTGCAGTGGCTCACACCTGTAATCCCAGCATTTTGGGAGGCCGAGGCAAGAGGATCACTTGAGCCCAGGGGTTTGAGACCAACCTGGAAAACAAAGCGAGATCCTGCCTCTACAAACATTTTTTAAAATGAGCCCTATTTGGTGGTGTGTGCCTGTAATCCTAGCTACTCAGGAGGGTAAGGTGGGAGGATTCCTTGAACCCAGGCATTTGAGGCTGCAGTGAGCCATTACTGCACCACTGCACTCCAGCCTGAGTGACAGAAAAAAAAAAAAAAAGTGTCTCAGACTCTTGTCCTACGTTGAAGCCCAGGAATCTGGATGTAAAACTAGCCCTTACAGTGTTATGTGTGTTGTCTGGTGATATGTGTGTCCTGCTCTTTTCTGAGTGTAAACTCTATTTCACCATCTGGGAAGCCCTGAAGTGACTGGGTTGGGGGTTAGCAGAGTGGCCTCCTTATTCCCAGGAAAGTGCTAGGTCTGAGGTGGAGAAGGCTTTATTCATATCTCTCAATATCTCTCTTGGGGGTCAGTGAATGTTTGTGGAAGTCAAATGAACTAAGAATAAATGAGAAATAACCCAACATTTCTCTGAAATGTAAATGAATCCTGCTGCCAACTCTGGAACATGCAAAATACTGTTCTATTAGTATTTGATTTTTTGATATTGTTTAGAGACAGGACCTGGCTGTGTCACCCAGGCTGGAGTGCAGTGGCACAATCACAGCACACTGCAGCCTCAAACTCCCAGGCTCAAGTGATCCTTGCGCCTCAGCCTCTCTGTAGGATTACAGGTGTGTGCCGCCATGCCTAGCTAATTTTATTTTATTTTATTTTTTTGAAGAGACAGGGTCTCACTATGTTGCCCAGCCTTGTCTCCAACTCCTGGCTTCAAGTGATCCTCCTACCTCGGCCTCCCAAAGTGCTGGGATTATAAGCATGAGCCACTACGCTTGACCATGTCCTATTACTCATATTTGTGTTCATTTGAAAACATTCTGAAGTGGTACCATAAGGTGTTTGAGAGTTCATCTCTGGACGTGGGTTTTAATCCCTGTTCTTCGACTTGCTATTTGTGTGACTTTGGGCACATCATCTGATGCTCCCTTGACTCAGTTTCCCCATTGTTAAATGGACATGCTAATAATGGTACCTATATGTATCAGAGGGCTGTTCTGAAGACTGAAAGAGTCTATATATGAAAAGTAGTTAATATCGTGTATGGCACACTACTACTAGAATGGTGAGTACTGTGATTTGTGATCCCCTTTGCTTTTGTCTTGCAGCGAGAAGGTGGAGCCAGGCTTGGGTGGAGACAACCCCAGGAAGGGAGAAGGGACTCTTCTAGAGCCAGTCAGCCTCCCTGAATAAAAGAGGCTCAGAAAACCTGGGTGGGGCTTATGCTCCCTGAAACCAAGGAAGAAAAACCTCCCTATGGAGGGCAGAGCTCTGTATGCAGGCCACAACTGGCCTTTCCTGGTTGGGAAGCTTCTGTGGTGCCTAGTAACTCACTCCTGTGTGCATTTTTCCTCCTTTAGCCTCTTCAGTTTTACCATAGATTGAAGTCAGACCCTGCGGAGTTGCTGAAAAGGCTCATGTGCTTGCTTTCCTGGGCAGTCAGGAGGGAGGAAACCAGGGAGCAAGACTGGGTCATTAAAAACCTCTGGAGGAGAAGACCTCGGGTAAGTCAGCATTTTCCTGCTTGGATTCAGGGTCCTCCCCTGAAAAAATGAAGGAACTGGACACGTAGATGTGCCCAGTTATGCTCAGAAAAAGAGGGAGGTGGGTTATGTGGCAGCTGAACTGAGATCAGAAGTGACCCAAGGAGTGGGGATGTATCGGGGGCTCCCCTGCAATTCAAGGCATTTTCCTCCCAAAAGACTTATGTCCAGAATTATCATCCCATTTCACAGATAAGAAAATCAAGTCATAAAACAGGCAACGGGGAGGTATGGAAACAAACGAAGCCCACTCAAATGAAAATGAGCAAAGGCTATTTATTCAGAGCTTGCTATAGCAAGGGAGTCAGCTACCATCACTTGCCTTTGTCAGAGGACTCAAAGGCGGGCAGGGGAGTGAGGAAGCTTTATGGTGGGAAAAGGGGAGGCTTTGGGTGTGCCCTGATTGGAGGCTGTTGACATCGGGGAGCTGTAGGTGGGCTTATTAGAAGCAGGACATCCTATGTGACTGGTTAGGGGAGCATATCTGGCTTCCTTCAGTTGGTCCTATGTTGTACACTGGGGCAAAAATTAGGATGTTGGTCAAGTTCTGGCCATTTTGGGCTGATTGCTGCAGGGGTTGTTTGGCTTCCTGGACTTGGTTGCCAGTGGCGGGTTGGCTTTCTGAATTGGTTGCTACAGGTTGTGGGTTGGAGTCTATTTTTAAATATAGTCTGGCCATTGCCTATTTGTATGTTCAGTCTCAGAGGTCTTCATGGCCCTGCACCCAAGCAACTATCTCTGCGGTGGCCTGCTGCTGCTGCAACACCTCGTGTGACCATGTTTGCTTAAACGAGGCCTCCCATGGAGGAGCTTTTCCTCCAAGGAACTCCTCCAGTAAAGCTGCATAGAGCTGGATGGCTCCCAGCTGGAAACTGAAGGCCAGTGTTCCATCTGGCAGTTGTTTCTCCAGCTGCTGCTTCGACACAAAGGAGGTTTGCTTAAAGGGGGTCAGCCTTACCCACACCTGTGGGGAGTTGTTTTAAGGTGGTTGATTTCATCACTTTCCAGCTTCATGATCCTGAGCAGGCTGACTTGCTTCTCTGAGCCTCAGTGTGGAATGGTGGTACTGCTATGGCTACACAGAGAAGAGGAGGAACAATAGAGAAGGTGTGGGTGAAAGGGACTCTGAATGCCGTGGAATGCTTCAGGGCATTCTCGTCACCTCCAAGAGTCTGATTGGGCCCATGGGCCCCCTTTGCATCTGGTTTCCATGTGCCTGCACCCACCGGCAGGGCAGGCAGGGCCACTGTTGATTTCTGGCTTATTCCCCAGGAGCTGGTTTTCCTTTCTTGGAAGGCAGGGGCAGTTTTTGTTTTTTTGTTTTGTTTTGAGACGGAGTTTCACTCTTGTTGCCCAGGCTGGAGTACAATGGCACGACCTCGGCTCACTGCAACCTCCGCCTCCTGGGTTCAAGTGATTATCCTGTCTCAGCCTCCCGAGTAGCTGGGATTACAGGCATGCACCACCACACCTGGCTAATTTGGTATTTTAGTAGGGACGGGGTTTTACCATGTTGGTCAGGCTGGTCTGGAACTCCTGACCTCAGGTGATCTGCCCCCCTCCCAAAGTGCTGGGATTACAGGCGTGAGCCACTGCACCCAGCCTGGCAGGGGCAGTTTTGATGCATGTACAGAAAGTTCTTCTGGGACTTCTCAGCCACTCCTGAGATTTTCTTCCCCTGCAAGATGGGAACCACACACAACTAGAAAGGCTGGGAGGGGTGGCAATGCACAGCTTCAGATCCCTCATCTGTATGATGGAGCTAATGCTTACTGCCTATGGATGTGATGAAGATTAACTGGGGCCTGTGGGCAAAGCACTCAGTACAGTGCCTGGAACATACTTAGTGCTCAGGAAAGGGGGACTGCTTCGATTTGCTTTGTGGCTGGGGTTGTATTTACTCTAGATATACCGGTCCTCTTAGACCTGACTCCCTGGTCTAGACTGAAAAATGGAAGTGTTCTTATGGAGAGTTCCTGAGGACAATTACAAGTACCCAAAACAAGTAATCTTCTCTCCCTCCCTAATTCATTCTTCCAACAAGTACGTGAGGTTTTTGTTTGTTTGTTTTTATTTTTTGAGACAGGGTCTTGCTCTGTCACCCAGGCTGGAGTGCAGTGGCACAATCATAGCTCACTGCAACCTCGACCTCCTGGGCTCAAGTGATTCTCCGATCTCAGCCCCCCAAGTAGCTGGGACCACACCCAGCATAATTTCTTTTTACTTTTTGTAGAGACAGGGTCTCCCTATGTTGCCCAGGCTGGTCTCAAACTCCTGGGGTCAAGTGATCGTCGCTCCTTGGCCTCCCAAAGTGTTGCGATTACAGGCATGAGCCACCACGCCCTGCCTCTACCAATAGTTTTGAGCCCCTATTGTGTATCAAGCTAGATACTGGGGATATAGAGGTGAACTGAACAGGTGTTCTGTGGAGCTTAGAGTCTAGCAGGAAGCAGTCAGCAAACACAGAGTAACATAAAAGTAGTATAAAATGTGGCCAGGCGCCGTGGCTCATGCCTATAATCCCAGCACTTCAGGAGGCTGAGGCAGGCAGATCACTTGAGGTCAGGAGTTTGAGACCAGCCTGGCCAACGTGATGAAACCCCATCTCTACTAAAAAAAATACAAAAAAATTAGCTGGGTGCACCTGTAATCCCAGCTACTCAGGAGGCTGAGGCAGGAGAATCACTTGAACCCAGGAGGCGGAGGTTGCAGTGAGCCAAGATCGTGCCATTGCACTCCAGCCTGGGCAACAAGAGCGAAACTCCTTCTCGGAAAAAAAAAAAAAAAAAAAAAA